>NC_041391.1:421676517-421677330 GCF_002162155.2 Triticum dicoccoides | reverse complement strand
GGTAGCGCCTCTGATTCAGTAAATATATGGGCTTTTGAATTGATTTTACTATTTACTAGTGCGGATGGGCTGTTTTGTCTTGGGCCCAGAGAAACAATTACTACTAGTACAGTGGAGACACTCTACAACTACCCAGAAAAACAATTACTACTAGTACAGTGGAGACACTCTACCGCTTCTGGCTCCTCCTAGGTCATTGAAACGTCTCCTCTACTGAATGTCGTTATACTTTTGTTCACCGACATGCGGGCCATGCAGCGCGCGGGCCCAAATGCCATCCACCAAATTAGAAGGTAGTATGCAGGCGGGGAGTCACCCCGGTCATAGCACGGCAGTAACAAGCCGTCGTATCACAAAACCCCACCTCCCCGCAGTCTAAGTTTGACGGACGAAGCAACCATCATTCACTCTTTGCTGAATCCCCTTCTCCCTCACCGTCTTCAAGAAAGGCAACACTCGCATCTGCCACTGTTCTTCTCTCCGAACGAAGGGAAGGTAAGCGGATCCATGATGTTGGTATATTTTCGTTCAGAGAAAAAAAAAGAACTTTTGGAAAGCAGTAACCGATCCTCACTCTCTTTTTTGTTTCATTGTCATTGCCATTGTGTTTTCCTTTCAGTGGTCTCCTAGTATTCGTCAGTTTCATGATGGACCAAGGAGAACCAGGCAAAGATCTGCCGATATTGGAGCAGACGCGAGAGGCTGATCCCCACGAGACAGAGAGCTCCAAGAAGATGGAGGCAACCACCGAGCCGGCCCCAGATACGCTCACGACCACTACTGAGATGGTCAACGCCCCGTATGAGGTTACAG
>NC_041391.1:421662110-421676269 GCF_002162155.2 Triticum dicoccoides | reverse complement strand
CGATCTCGATTGTGGTTTTTCATCTAAGTATGTGGTGATTTTTTTTAGAAAAGGAAGTATGTGGTGATTAATAATGCAAAATTTTATTAGCTTCGATGCCATGCTATACATAGTGGTTTAAATAACTTGTGTTTCTTATACTGAAAAGTAATTCAGAATTTGTTTCTGTTTCAATTAGAGCCCTGATGCAGACAAGGATTGTGTGGTTGTACATGTCACTCGCTATGAGGTGGACGACCTGAATATACGCACTGGGAAAACAGAGTTCTTAGACTGTTGGATCCTAGAAGCCATTTGTGGTTATACCAATGAAGAGTTGTATTCCAGCCTCATTGTTGTCAGGCGTGTTGTCCAGGGTGTACTGAAGCACAAGAAGTTTAAAGCTACTCCTTCGTTTGTGAGGCATACTGTTCTTGTCAAGCTTACGCAGGAAGATGACGTGGCATGCCTCCACAAACAAGTTTATCAGTGGCAAGGCCACAAGGTTGTCTTCATGAAGGTTCACAGGATTGAGCTCTTGCGGGACGTCCTCGATGATGTTCATGGCAAGGTTCGTCTTGTGTCCTGCCCAAATTAGATCGAGACATGAAATAGTTGCCCCAGCTAGTGTTTAATAGTAGGTTGGATTGTGTCTAATTATCCGAACCTTGCCTGTTATCGACCCCTCTGGGGCTAGTACTCTGTTTGAATCCGTCTATGGGAACTGCTGCTACTTTTGTGTGCCCGTGAATCATGTGAGAACCATCGTAATTGTTGCCGAAACAGATGCGTCCTCACTAGTTTTTTCATGAATATGGCATGGTAAGACATAAGTTGTCACGATTTATCATACGAGCAGTGTGTGTTTTGATGAAATAGAGCACTCGTTCGAGAACCGCACACCGACGTATACATAAGAACTTGTAAACACTGTTGGTGCTACCCCACTTGTAAGAAGTTGTGCAAAACACGGCACATTGGCTCAGCTCGCTTCAACACTAGGCTATCGACGAGCTCACAATCAACAATCTGATGTCTGACATATAAGCAACTATGTATCTTGTTACAGTGGTTCATGCAGTTAATTGAGGCCACAATGTAATAAATTCCAAATGTTCACATGCTAGTCCAGCGCTCATGTGGAACACTCACATTAAACTCGTCTTCATAAAAAACTTGAAAAGCATAAGTTAAGCAATTTTATACATCTCAATGATTCATAGAACATAACAAACATATACTAGTTCATAGCAAAAGACAAAGTTGTGAGAAGGTTTACAAATCAGGAAAAACAAGTAAAAGGCTTCTCTGAGCAAAGGGCCTCCCGGCAGGCTTAAATTTCCTGGAGTTCACTCTGGTTTTTTCTTGTTGCCATCATCCAGGGTTAGGTTCTCTCATTCCAGAATAACCAGTTATAATTGTGGTCTCAGCTGGAATGTTGAACTGAACCATGCAGTGTACTGACCAAGTGAAATTCTTGTGCATTCCACTAAATTTAAGCACTGCTATTTGCAGAAATAAGCAGACCACAATGCCTCTTGTCCGCGCACCTGTCCAAAAAACCGCCATGCAGCCGTGCCAGCTAGCCCTCGGTCCATGGATGAACTGGTAGAAAGTGCATTTCGGACTAGGATGCAGTTGTTTTCGCTCGTCCCTGCACTGCAATCAGGAAGTAAAACGTACGAATCAGCTTCTTTTAGATTGCGTTGGTCATTCTACCTTAGTTACTACCAATGTAGGGATACCTTGAAGACGGGAAGTTAAACAACGGCAACGAGGGATAGCCATCTCATTTTGTGCAGTTGTACTAAAACTGAGGTGTGTGCTTTTGATTGCGCGGATAGAAACGATATGGAGACAGACATCCCTGTTTGCGCAAATACGAAATATGGTTATTTAAAGAGTGACAGATATTACTACTTTCCCCCGTTTCCTCTTAGAACCAAGTCCTAGATTCATGCTACAGCTTTCCCACTTTCTTCCATGTTTGAACCAACGCTTTGAGTCGACTGTATGAACTAGCTTTACTTCTAATAATAGTAGAAGTCTAGGTGGCTTTGGAACAGCGGACGGAAATAGAAAAGGATCCACACGAAGGGAGATGGGGCAGTAGAGCAAGGCAGGTTTTGAAGGAATATATACCTGAGGGTCGTCGGCATGTGGCAAAGACGGTGTCGGGAGGCCGCATCTTGGCCACAATACTGCAGGGAGGAAGAAGGGGTCGGAGGCCCTCCCGAGCCGGCGCTCTCTCGGAGAGAATGGAACGGCCGCCGATTGGGACGCGCGGGCTGCCGTTGGTCTCCTCCCTCGCCGTCGACGACAGCGTGAATGATGCACCTACACCCCTGCCCCCGTCGAGGTTGTCTGGCCGGGTTTGTGACCAGCCGTGAGCTGAGAGAGAGTGTGGCCACCTATGTCTTGCTTAGATCTGGAGAGCATGAGAGAGTGAACGAGAGGAACCCTAGTAAAGCAAGCGCTAAGGCTCCTGCTTTTATATATAGTGGAGTTATTTTTTTGTACCTACTTCAAAAAAATGCGCTCCTACGTGTACCCGCGAGTGGGTGTGAGAGAACTAGTGTGTGCGTGCACCGCTTCTCTTCGTGAGAGTACAATATACTATGCCCAAAGAACGTTCGCCGCAAGAGTAATAGTATAAGTGTATGACGTGTGAGCTAAAATAAAATGAGTGCGCCGTCTTTTGTTTTTTAGAAGTTCTGAGGGTAGGGTGTGAAGAGCACATATGTGCGTGACGTCTACCTGCAGATAGACGGTGGGTGCGACGTGCGAGTCTGCGAGAGGACTCGGGAGAGTCGTGACTCGTGAGGGTGCGTGTGCGTGAGAGAGAGGGGGCACGTATCAATGCAATGCATGTGTCCGTAAATCATAATCCGAAAAACGTTTGCCACAAGCCTTTTCCTGACGAACGCCGTAAGAACCGTTAGATCGGCATCCGACGGTGTCAGTTTTGCCATGTCATTTAACAGAACAGCCACTCCTCCTACACACAAATCTTCCACGTGAGTGTTAGCAACTGCCGTATGCTCCCTTTGTTCCGAAATGCAGTGCATATAGCTTTATTGAAAATTCGAACCTCGCAAACTTTTACCGAGTTTTCGTGTACCAAATTGCACATGTAGAATACCCTGTATATATCATTTCATTCATCTTCGAGAGGTAACTATAAAGAGGGGTGAGGAGTCCACAAAGAAAGACCATCGTATCACCTGCAGCAATTTCAAGCATCCTTTAGTGTCGAGGAATATCATAGGAACTCTATATGATATGATTTTTATAGGATTTTTTCCTTTAGAGCCAATTGGTTCATAGGAATAGATTCATATACTCCACATTTCAAAGGAAATAAACATGATATCATTTCTATAGCTTTAGAGCCACTTGGTTCATATGAATGGATTCCTATACTCCCTTAATTTCAAAGGAAAATAAACATTAGCGTATATTCAATAGAAAAGTTCCTATGATATGAACCAAATTACATATCTTTTCTAACCCCTCCTCATAGGAATTGAGATACATGTCATCTCTAGATTCAATAGAAAAGTTCCTATGATGTGAACCAAATGACATCTCTTTTCCAATCCCTACTCATAGGAATTGAGATGCTCCATGTCATCTCTTTCCCTACAACTTCCATGTATACATCTTGTATTCCTAAATAGATAGTACAACCCACTAGTAGTTTTTTCCAAAACATGCAACTATGGCACAAGAACTATATAGTGTGCCAATAACTTTGAAAGATGGTCGCTGGATGAAGCTAACCCGACAGTGCAGAGATAGGCAAATCCGAGCACTACTGGCCGTTGGATATCATCAACATTCCACCAGATCTGCCACATGTACAATTTAGAAGACTCCATGGTTGAACTTAAGCATAATGCACAAACCACAAAACACAAGCACTTCTCCTTTGTTCTAGAATCTTCTGTATCATAATTGATTATTTTTTTTCTAAATGAATTGCCATTATTTGTTTTTTACTTTATGATTATCAATGCACAACCCCATGAATCTTAACATTTTTATAGAACTAATTGATTTTGAATGAGATGAACTATAAGAACTAAACGAACATCTACATCATGCATATATGACTCAAAGCTTTACATGCTATAGTGTGTATTTATTCATAATTTGGTTTCGAAATCTCATGCGTTCAATACATGTGTACCTTACTAGTTTTGAGTAGAGTAGCAAATTTCACGCGGCCCCGGGTATATCAAAATGCAGGGCCCATGCATCATTGCCTTTTGGTCGAACCTACGTCCACAATTTTTTGTACGTACTATATCTCCACTGGTCCCCGAACCAAAAATGCTGCCTCGTTCCCGTAAAACCAAGCGGCCCACACATATTTAAGGCGTCGACTCGAACCCGTTTACTACGACGTGGCCCCGCACGCCGTAGTACTCCTACAAACCCTACCGCCGCACTCATCATCGGTTTTCTTCAAGAGGACGAGGGAGAGGCCGATTTGTAGTTGAGGCGCTTTCAAATAAAAGGATCTATAGTGGAGACCCCTACCCTAGGGTGCCCTAGGTAGCTGCCGCACGCATCATAGTTTTCTCTTTTCTTTATGCTCTTGCACCTAGAGTGAAATGATGGTTGCTTCGTTCGTCCAGCACTCCAGCTTAATGCGGGAAAGGTGGGGCTTTGTGATTTGACCCCTCATCGCTCGTTTTCTACTACTGTGGCGCTACGACCGGGGTGCCTCCAATTCCAACCATTGCTCCGAACTGTAATTTGGTGCATCGCACATGGAACAAGAGGTGGATGTGCCACATGTCGGCCAAAGGGGTCTTGTTAAGTGTGTCGCCATTTCGTGTGCGGACTGACCCTGCTTGAGTTGCTACGCCAACACGACAGGAGCAGCCTACCACTTGGTTTTGCTCCTTGGTGAATCCCGACTATATTGATCTAAAAAGATACATGCTGAACTACCCTCTCCGTCTCGGTTTTTTATTTTTAGGCGTCTCGGTTTATAGGGCCTGCACGTAGTTCTAGGTCATCCATTTGACTAACTAAATATGAGTTACTATGTCACAAAAAGTATATCATTGGATTCTTAAGCGGATGTAGTTGTATTTAAAAGTTGAGGGCGGGGCTTTTCCTGCGCGGTAGGTAGCGGGGCAGTTCCGCCTAGTCGGTTCAACAGAGATGCGAGAAGGCGAGGGAGTAGGCTGCTGCAAATGTAGGGTTGTGTGATTTGACAGCGATTTACTGCTGGACAGGTGAGGCCCCGTGATTTGACTTGCCATTATCATTTTAACTGCGGCGCTACGACCGGCGTGAGTCTCCCGATTCCTGACCACCTCCATACAGGTGCCTCTCCCAATGCTCCACCATGTAGTAGAGGTTGGCTCTTGCTTGAGAGCCCACTTCTCCACTTTTTCCTTGCCTCTCTTTCCTCCACATATGCAAAAATGCCATGTAAGAGCAAGTACAATAGAGCTGACTCAGCGAGCTATAAGATATAAACTAGTATATTTTTGCTTAGATGGAGGAAAGAGAAGAAGAGAGAGAAGGTAAGCGCCTACTAAGCGGGCTCTTGGTGAAGAGCCAGCTCTAGCACATGCTCCTAGGCACTTTGTGAGAGTGAAATGTGGGCCATATAATAAATAAGTAGTACACTCTTCTAATCAACTATTGTACATGTTCGCTATAAGATAGGCTATAGATGACATGGCAATGGCTTATAGCCAGCAGCTGGCTATACTATTAACCATGCTCTAAGAGCAAGTACAATAGAGCTGAGTCAGCGGGCTATAAGGAATAAACTAGTATATTTCTGCTTAGTTGGAGGAAAGAGAAGAGGAGAGAGAAGGTAAGCAGGCTCTTCGTGAAGAGCCAGCTCTAGCACGTGCTCCTGGGCACTTTGTGAGAATGAAAGGTGGGCCACATAATAAAAAAGTAGTACACTCTTTTGATCTACTATTGTACATGTTGACTATAAGATGTGCTGTAAATGACATGACACTGGCTTATAGCCAGCAGCTTGCTATACTATTAACCATGCTCTAAAGCGCACTATTGTACTTACTTGCTCCTACAGGTGCTTAAGCTTGCCACATAGGCATAAAGTCTAATGTGGCAAGTTAATCAAGAAGAGAGAGAGTAGTTTGGTGACCCAAGGAAGAAACGGTGCTAAGCGTGTGTACCTAGGTGAAAAGATAATTTTGAGTCTATAGCTAATTAAATGAAGAAAACTTAGCAACACCATTTCATTGGAAGAGGTCACTCCTTGGCAAATGCAATAAGTACTAGTACTCCCTGTGTCCCATAATATAAGAACATTTTTGGCAGTACACTAGTGTCAAAAACGTTCTTATATTATGGGACGGAGGGAGTACGAAGAAAGAGATAGAGAGAAGTACAAAAATACACTTATAGCCAACCTTATAGCCAACCTTGTTGTAGTACGAGTGACTAAGTGATGACTATGTATGACATGCCAACATCAGATAGCCTAACGCACCGTGTTAAATCTCCAAGGGTGCGACCGCGCGAGCGAAGCGACGGTCGTGGTAGGCGCGACCATGATATGGGCTGCTGGCAGCCCTTGGATCTGAGATCAAACGGTCGCATGCTAAATTGCTGAAAATTTGCAGAATAACCCTCCAGGATAGGATATTCACCCATAGGTCTAGAATCACGCCATGCAACCGTTCGATCTCAGATCCAAGGGCTCTCAGAAGCCCGTATCATGGGAGAATGGAAAGCCACTACCCTGCCGTTCGCACGCTGGTAGTTCGCTCCTACTCGTCCCCGCACGTCCCTCAATACTACGGCGGTTCGCTCCTAGTCATCCCGTCCATTCACATTATGGCAGTTCCACTAATCCTAACCCTCCTCCCAAATCCATGGCATCCCAAATCTCCATGATCGGCGGTGAGTACAAGGTTAGAACCATCACCGGCGATGAGTTCGACGTCATCTACACCCGTTCTTCCACGACGGTGAAAGGATGCCTTTCTCGCTTCAGACGCATGTTCGAAAACTCAGATGATGAGCGGGTCGTTGGGCTAGATGTTGAGTACACCATAGTCCTGGGACGAGAGAAGGATCTAAAGGACGAAGAGAGGAAGAAGCCCGTCGTGATCCAAGTTTGCGTACATAACGTTTGCTTGATCTACCACATATGCCACGCCGACGTTGAGTGCCAGGATTTTAAGAACTTCCTCAAGGACAAAACAGTGAAATTTGTTACTATAGACTTTAAGAACGACAAAGAAGTCTTGGGACGGATAGGCCTCGTTGTAGGCAACCCCTTCGACCTCCACAAGAATCGGCTGGTGCCCTCTCGTCAGCCTTCAATGCTGACCCTCGCAGGAGCCATGGTTCATCCTTCGTACCGTAAACTGGAGAAACCTCATTACACATTTCATCGTCATGCATGGCAGCGGAATGTACTAGATATAGACCACATCCACTACGTTGCAATGGATGGCTACCTTTGTTTCAATATCTACAAGGGTTGGATGAAGAGCAACAGCCAAGTGTGCGGTTCAAGCAAAGAAGTATCGGCCAAGAGGAAGAGGGACAAGGACGAAGTCGAGGATGTGGACGAGGACTCCGAGTAAGGTGGCACTGTCGTTGCTCATGGTGGTTCTAAACTTCTAATGCAGTATCTACCGGATTAGTTCCATAGTTTAATTTCAGGTGTGCTTAGTTTAATTTGAGGGGTGTGTTGTGCTGAGCTGTCACGCCCAATATGTGACCCTATCCAAAAAGGAACTCAAAGGTCCCACCAAGGATAGACCCGCATATTGGAACACTTTTGCAAGGTGGATATCATTACATCAACATTTCATAATAGATGGGGATACAATACATAAGGCATACAATGCCACATGAATACAACAATACAACATACAAAAACAACATCCGACTACGGATGAATCATAAACAGAAACTCAAAATATCCACCCTGCTAGCCCAGGCTGCCGACCTGGAACCTATCCCCTGATCGAAGAAGAAGCAGAAGAAGAACTCAACGCAAGCAAGCATCGCTCTCGCGTCATGATCATCGCATAACCTGTACCTGCAACTGTTGTTGTAGTAATCTGTGAGCCACGAGGACTCAGCAATCCCATTACCATGGGTATCAAGACTAGCAAAGCCTAAAGGGAAAGGAAGGGGTAAAGTGGTGAGGTTGCAGCAGCGACTAAGCATATATGGTGGCTAACCAACGCAAATAAGAGCGAGAAGAGAACAAAGGAACGGTCGTGAAGCTAGCAATGATCAAGAGGTGATTCTGAACACCTACTTACGTCAAACATAACCCAGAAACCGTGTTCACTTCCTGGACTCCGCCGAAAAGAGACCATCACGGCTACACACACGGTTGATGCGTTTTAATTCGGATCTGGTGTCAAGTTATCTACGACCGGACATTAACAAATTCCCATCTGCCAATAACCGCAGGCACGGCTTTCGAAAGATTATACCCTACAGGGGTGTCCCAACTTAGCCCATGATAAGCTCTCGCGATCAACGAAGGAATAGACCTTCTCCCAGGAAGACCCGATCAGACTCGGAATCCCGGTTTACAAGACATTTCGACAATGGTAAAACAAGACCAGCAAGACCTCCCGGCGTGCCGACATCCTGATAGTAGCCGCGCGTATCTCGTCTCAGGCCACGACTGGATGAGCAGTACGTACAACTAGAACCAGCCCTCAAGTTTCCCCGAGCTGGCGCTGCAAGTGGCTCTAGTTTGGACCAACACTTAGACAAGCATTGGCCCGGGGGGGCTAAAATAAAGATGACCCTTGGGTTAATTACTCCCAAGGGAAATATAGGTGGTAATGAGGCAAATGGTAAAACCAATGTTGGGCCTTGCTGGAGGAGTTTTATTCAAAGCGAACTGTCAAGGGGGTCCCATAAATCACCCGACCGCGTAAGGAACGCAAAATCCGGGAACATAACACCGGTATGACGGAAACTAGGGCAGCAAGAGTGGAACAAAACACCAGGCATAAGGCCGAGCCTTCCACCCTTTACCAAATATATAGATGCATTAATAATATAAGAGATATTGTGATATCCCAACCAAAATCCTGTTCACCATGGAGAAAATCTTTAACTTCACCTGCAACTAGCAACGCTATAAGAGGGGCTGAGCAAAGCGGTAACATAGCCAAGCAACGGTTTGCTAGGAAGGGTGTCAAAGGTTAGAGGTTCATGGCAATTTGGGATGGCTTGATGAGCAAATGATAGGTAACGCAGCATAGCGATAGAACGAAGCAACTAGCATAGCAATGATAGTAGTGAGATCCAGGGTAGCGGTCATCTTGCCTGAAATCCTGCAAGGAAGAAGAACGAGTCCATGAAGAAGACGAACGGATGAAGCCGAACCAACCGTAGACGAACGAATCCTCACGATCGCAACGAAACAGGAACTATCGAAAAGAAGCACACAACAAGGTAAACACACCACACATAGGCAAGACATGATGCACAAACAAGAATGATGCATGACGAAGCTACATGAAGCTACTCATGGCAAGAGATGATGCAAACAAGAGCAACACATCAAGGCAAGTTTAAATGAGGCCGGAAACAACATATAACAATTCCGGTAAGTCCTCATATGCATATTTCGAAATTGGTTCAGATCTGAATAAACCTTATGTTCAAGTTGTTAAACAGCAAGTTAAGATGCACCAAGATGATCTACACGAGATTCTAGTCAAGTTACATATAAAGTTCATTAGATTCGGAGCTACGGCCTAGAAGATATGAGCAAAACAAGTTAAACATGGCATTGATGCAAAATGCACCCAAACATCAAGCAAACACACCAAAACAAGGATGCAACATGATAATATGAAGCTACATGCAAAAACAAGCGAGTTTCATATAGAGCACACCCAAAACGGAGCAACGGTGCAACACAGACACTCTATACAAGTCATAGCAACAATCTGTCCATAACAGCGAGTAGGCATATTGCAAGCATCAAAACAACAAGCTACAGGATCTCAACATAATAACAAAAGGCATGGGCATGATGTACTGGTAAAGCATAACAAAACATGAACACTGAGCTATCTCCAGAAATCACTAGAACATGCTCAAACAGACATGGTAAGATTGCAAATAATAACAGTTTCAGGCTTTAGCAGAAATAACATCAGGTTGCAATGTTTAGAGCTATCAAACAACATGTGACAGGAACTTAACATGGCAAACAAAGGATGGAAAGAATCTACTAATTGCATAGATCAAAAGTCCCTTACTGACCAAGAGTCAAAAAGGATCAGAAGATATGATGGCACCCATGTAAACATGGCAAGTTATATGACAGATTCAAACATGGCAGGAACAACAATGAGTAGGCATGTTAGTGAGCTTGTACCACTCACTAAAGAGCAATACATGGCATGGCAAGGCAACCAACAGTAAGAAGTCATGTTTATGAAGCTAAGCATGGCAAGAGCAAGCTCATAGGGTGCATGGATAACTAGCAAAACACATGGGAACAAGTGAACTTAATGTTAACAAGCTGACAGCAACATTATTTAGCAACTTTAGAGCATGAAAACAACAAGCTACAGCAACCTATAAATGCAAGCAGGGGCATGGATGGATATAGGATGACAGGTAGATCAAAACATATTTATAGAACATCTCCAGGTTATGCATAGAATGATTTGTAGCAACATGTTTATATGGCCTCACGAAATAACAGATTCAGCCTAGCAAAACAGTAACAGCAAGTACACTACTTAACAAGCTCGATTCACTCACCACAAGTCATTGCATGACAAGATAAGCATAGCATCATCAAGAAGACATATTTGTTAAATAAACCAAGTCAAGAACAAGTCCATAGCATGCAAGGATCAACTATAGCAAGCTTGGCCAAATTGAATAACAAGTAAACAATCTGCCAGGAAACATTTTGAAGCAAAAGTAGAGCACTCAAATGACATGCTAGACTACTCCATAATTGCAACAAAGGGCATGAATGGATAGACAATAAACCTATGTTCAAAACATCCTTACTGAAGTATCTCAAAATATGCATGGATCTCTCTGTAGCATCATGTTTACATGGCATAAAAATAACAGCAAAACAGGGACTGAAATCAGCAACAGCAAGTACCCTACTTAGCAAGCTCGATGCACTCAGCACACAAATCACAAAAATACATGGATAGCACCTCTGGAAAGATGGCATGGCATAGATCAAAACACATGTAGACATCAACCTCATAGGATGCACACATCAATCATGGCAAAAATGACAAATGAGCAAGTTACAACAGTTTCAGCAGATTAACATCACTTAGCACTCTTCCAACAGCATTTCGGGCATCAAGATGAGCTCAAATGAAAATGATGCAATGGAATGAAATGATCTACTCGTTGAGACGAACAATTTGACATATTACACACATGAAACCGAGCTACGGATGCATAGATATAGCATGATGAACATGGCATGTTTATGTGCAAAATCTGGGACTTAGTGGATTTGGACCTCGGGGGGAAAGTCAACGGTGGCGCGGATTTCGAGGATGGCCGGGGCTCTCGCCGGAAAGGACGGGGAAGACGGCCGGAGAGGCGGATCCGGGCCGGATCTCGCCGGATCCGGCCGGGGCGAGTCGGAGGGGCCACGAGGGAGGCACGGTGGTGCTCGGCGGCCGGCCGGAGTGACGAGATCCTGCGGCGGCGGTCGACGAGGCCACGGCGGCGCTGGGACAAGGCGAGGCCGGGCGGCGGCGCTCCGGACGGCGGGGCGGCGCGGGCGCCACGGCGGCGGAGACGAGGGGCGACGGGCGGCGAGGGGCGGCCGTGGCACGCGGCGCTGACGACGAGGCGGCCCGGCGTAGTCCGGCGAGGCAAGGTCTGGCAGGGCGGCGCGAGGGCAGCCGCGGGCGGGCGGCGGCGCTCGGTCGGGCCAGACGGGCCCCGGATGGGCCGCGGCGGGCTGCGGTGCGGTGGAACGGTGATGGGCCACGCGGCGCGCGGTGGCTGGCTGCGGGCGCGGCGGCGATGACGTGGCATGCCTTGATTGGCTGCAGCGACGTGGCCGGCGGACATGTCCGGTTGCGGCTGGACGTGTCCGGCGGGCGAGAGAGAGGCTAGGCTAGGGTTTCGTCCGTGAATTTCGGGGGAGGGGCTAGTTTTATAGGTAGAGGGAGCTAGGAGAGTCCAAATGAGAAGCGGTTTTCGCCCACACGATCGTGATCGAACGACCGAGAGCATGGAGGGGAGTTTGCTGGGTTTTGGGCCACTTTGGAAGGGGTGTTGGGCTGCAACAAAAGAGGGCTTTGCGGTTACCCGATTAACCGTTGGAGTACCAAACAAGCTCCAAATGGCACGAAACTTGACAGGCGGTCTACCGGTGCTAAACCAAGGCCGCTTGGCAAGACTCGGGCCATTCCGAGAAAGTTTAATACCCGCACACGAAGAGAGGCAAGAAGGGGACGCCGGAGGACATAGTAGCGCCGGATTGCAAAACGGACAACGGGGAAAATGCTCGGATGCATGAGACGAACACGTATGCAAAATTAAATGCACATGATGACATGGTAAAATGCAACACGCAAGCAAATGACATGGCAACAACGGCGACTAACTGGCAGACACCTGGCGCAGCGGATCCGGGGCGTTACAACACTCCTCCACTAACAAGAGATCTCGTCCCGAGATCTTAGGACCGAGACGGGAGAGAAAAGGGATGAGGTGAAACAAGAACTCAAGAGAGGAAACCAAGAATCAAGAGCACTCGAGAAGAAGAAAGGAACGACGAGAATGACGAGAATCGAAATCTCACGAAATTAGATAGACTATGGAACAACTCGTTCTAACTGGAGTGGTTAGAATAAGAAAAGAAACGAATAAGACTGAAAGGATTTAGACAGCACTCCGGTTGAAAATGGAAAGAATAGAACAAGAACTAGAGAGGATGGAATGATACTTGATGAACTCTTGAAGAATGAATTGAATCATGAAGAACCACCATGAAGAACTCCGGTAAAATAAAGGATGATGAGATAGAATGAAGGATGAAAGAATAAGATTAAATCTTACGATGATTTAGGTGGAGGTTCCGACGAAATGGCTGAGGAAAATTTGAACTTCGGAAAAGAAAAGATGAAAACACTTGGAACTAGAATTTATTCATCAAGAACAAACTCCGAAGGAAAAGGATTGAGAAGTGACATAGCGCCACCTTGAGAATGTCTTCATGAACCACCGGTGGGATTCGAAAGAATGAATTTATTAAAATGATAATCAAGGAAAAAGAATCTTGAACGAACCACCGTGAGAATTCGAAAATGACTGATGAAAGGGAATGAATCACCGGGAAGAATTAGGAGAACAAATATGCTAGAGGGGATTTAGATGCAAAAGAACGAAGAGACAACGAGCTGATTAACGAACATTTGAATGAAGCACCGGAATAAATAGAGAATGATAACTGGAATGATGGCCTCCGGTGAAAAGAAAGGGGAAAACAACTTCTGACATACTCCGGATGGTAAGAAAGAATATCTGACAAATGGAATAATTCGAGAGGATAATATGAAGCTAGAACCATGAATCTTCGAGAGAACGGGCAAGATTTAGAGGAAAAACTCTTCTTCGGTCTTCAAATGATGACGAGAAACACCACCAAAATTATTGAGATACTCCGGAAGAATGAAAAGCAAAGAGGTTGAGCCAAATGAAAAGAATATGAACAAGATCTTGGAGAAGGCATGTGACTGATGAAATTCATTCATACGTCAGACTTGAAAAGAATTGAGAATAACTCCGGGGGAATTAGAAGAGTCAGATAAGATCCTAGAAAAAAAACCTGTGGGTTAGGGCCCACTGAAGAGAAAACACCGTTGAAAAGGATGATGAAGCACCGGAACAATTGAAATATTTGAATGAGGTGACAACCACGAATTAATTCGAACACGGACGAATCTCCTGAGATGTCTTGAACTCCGGAATGATTGAATGGCGAGAGGGAAACGGGCAAGGAGAACACTTGAGCCGAGGAAAAGAATGAAATCACTACCAAAATTAGAATTGAATCCACCGGAAAAGAAAAAGAGATGAAGAATGTCGAACTAAATGATAATTCACCGGTTGAAAATAATTTACGAATGATTGAAGAGGCTCCGCATGAATGAAATTGATGGTCGAAAGAGAGT
>NC_041391.1:421652242-421661874 GCF_002162155.2 Triticum dicoccoides | reverse complement strand
AGAGTCAAACTCCGGGAAGAAGAGGGTGGGAGGGCGGGAAAACAAAGGCAACTTGGAAGAGGAAACGATGAATATCTTGAAGAGAAAACACCGGTTGAAATCATTGGGGAAAGAAAGCAAAGACTTCACACGAGTGGGAAGGATACTCGATTACGGACTCCGGTTCCGAGAGGAAGAAGGGTGGGCGGGTGGGAAAAAAAATAACTGAGGATTGAACTCAAAGATGAAGAGGCTCGAGTCAACTTGACGAGAAATGCACCGGATCAAAAGAGCTGAGGAACAACGATCGGAAAACCAACTGCGTGATCCTAAGGAAAAATTTGAAGGGGCAGAGGAGTAATTCAAAACACCTACGTCAAGATTCCTTACCAGAGCGACGAAGGGGCTGAGGAGTAAAAAGAATTCCTACTCTCCGATATAGCTAGACTCCAAAAATAGTTTATTCTAGACTCAACAACGGCCAAACTACATGATCAATCAAGGGGGGGCTCCTAGGGTCGGTCGAGGCTCTGATACCAACTTGTCACGCCCAATATGTGACCCTATCCAAAAAGGAACTCGAAGGTCCCACCAAGGATAGACCCGCATATTGGAACGCTTTTGCAAGGTGGATATCATTACGTCAACATTTCATAATAGATGGGGATACAATACATAAGGCATACAATGCCACATGAATACAACAATACAACATACAAGAACAACATCCGACTACGGATGAATCATAAACAGAAACTCAAACAATATCCACCCTGCTAGCCCAGGCTGCCGACCCGAAACCTATCCCCTGATCGAAGAAGAAGCAGAAGAAGAACTCAACGCAAGCAAGCATCTCTCTCGCGTCATGATCATCGCATAACCTGTACCTGCAACTGCTGTTGTAGTAATCTGTGAGCCACGAGGACTCAGCAATCCCATTACCATGGGTATCAAGACTAGCAAAGCTTAAAGGGAAAGGAAGGGGTAAAGTGGTGAGGTTGCAGCAGCGACTAAGCATATATGGTGGCTAACCAACGCAAATAAGAGCGAGAAGAGAACAAAGGAACGGTCGTGAAGCTAGCAATGATCAAGAGGTGATCCTGAACACCTACTTACGTCAAACATAGCCCAGAAACCGTGTTCACTTCCCGGACTCCGCCGAAAAGAGACCATCACGGCTACACACACGGTTGATGCGTTTTAATTCGGATCTGGTGTCAAGTTATCTACAATCGGACTTTAACAAATTCCCATCTGCCAATAATCGCAGGCACGGCTTTCGAAAGATTATACCCTGCAGGGGTGTCCCAACTTAGCCCATGATAAGCTCTCGCGATCAACGAAGGAATAGACCTTCTCCCAGGAAGACCCGATCAGACTCGGAATCTCGGTTTACAAGACATTTCGATAATGGTAAAACAAGACCAGCAAGACCTCCCGGCGTGCCGACATCCTAATAGTAGCCGCGCGTATCTCGTCTCAGGCCACGACCGGATGAGCAGTACGTACAACTAGAACCAGCCCTCAAGTTTCCCCAAGGTGGCGCTGCAAGTGGCTCTAGTTTGGACCAACACTTAGACAACCATTGGCCCGGGGGAGCTAAAATAAAGATGACCCTTGGGTTAATTACTCCCAAGGGAAATATAGGTGGTGGTGAGGCAAATGGTAAAACCAATGTTGGGCCTTGCTGGAGGAGTTTTATTCAAAGCGAACTGTCAAGGGGGTCCCATAAATCACCCGACCGCGTAAGGAACGCAAAATCCGGGAACATAACACCGGTATGACGGAAACTAGGGCGGCAAGAGTGGAACAAAACACCAGGCATAAGGCCGAGCCTTCCACCCTTTACCAAATATATAGATGCATTAATAATATAAGAGATATTGTGATATCCCAACCAAAATCCTGTTCACCATGGAGAAAATCTTCAACTTCACCTGCAACTAGCAACGCTATAAGAGGGGCTGAGCAAAGCGGTAACATAGCCAAGCAACGGTTTGCTAGGAAGGGTGTCAAAGGTTAGAGGTTCATGGCAATTTGGGATGGCTTGATGAGAAAATGATAGGTAACGCAGCATAGCGATAGAACGAAGCAACTAGCATAGCAATGATAGTAGTGAGATCCAGGGTAGCGGTCATCTTGCCTGAAATCCCGCAAGGAAGAAGAACGAGTCCATGAAGAAGACGAACGGATGAAGCCGAACCAACCGTAGACGAACGAATCCTCACGATCGCAACGAAACAGGAACTATCGAAAAGAAGCACACAACAAGGTAAACACACCACACATAGGCAAGACATGATGCACAAACAAGAATGATGCATGACGAAGCTACATGAAGCTACTCATGGCAAGAGATGATGCAAACAAGAGCAACACATCAAGGCAAGTTTAAATGAGGCCGGAAACAACATATAACAATTCCGGTAAGTCCTCATATGCATATTTCGAAATTGGTTCAGATCTGAATAAACCTTATGTTCAAGTTGTTAAACATCAAGTTAAGATGCACCAAGATGATCTACACGAGATTCTAGTCAAGTTACATATAAAGTTCATTAGATTCGGAGCTACGGCCTAGAAGATATGAGCAAAACAAGTTAAACATGGCATTGATGCAAAATGCACCCAAACATCAAGCAAACACACCAAAACAAGGATGCAACATGATAATATGAAGCTACATGCAAAAACAAGCGAGTTTCATATAGAGCACACCCAAAACGGAGCAACGGTGCAACACACACACTCTATACAAGTCATAGCAACAATCTGTCCATAACAGCGAGTAGGCATATTGCAAGCATCAAAACAACAAGCTACAGGATCTCAACATAATAACAAAAGGCATGGGCATGATGTACAGGTAAAGCATAACAAAACATGAACACTGAGCTATCTCCAGAAATCACTAGAACATGCTCAAACAGACATGGTAAGATTGCAAATAATAACAGTTTCAGGCTTTAGCAGAAATAACATCAGGTTGCAATGTTTAGAGCTATCAAACAACATGTGACAGGAACTTAACATGGCAAACAAAGGCATGGCAAGAATCTACTAATTGCATAGATCAAAAGTCCCTTACTGACCAAGAGTCAAAAAGGATCAGAAGATATGATGGCACCCATGTAAACATGGCAAGTTATATGACAGATTCAAACATGGCAGGAACAACAATGAGTAGGCATGTTAGTGAGCTTGTACCACTCACTAAAGAGCAATACATGGCATGGCAAGGCAACCAACAGTAAGAAGTCATGTTTATGAAGCTAAGCATGGCAAGAGCAAGTTCATAGGGTGCATGGATAACTAGCAAAACACATGGGAACAAGTGAACTTAATGTTAACAAGCTGACAGCAACATTATTTAGCAACTTTAGAGCATGAAAACAACAAACTACAGCAACCTATAAATGCAAGCAGGGGCATGGATGGATAGAGGATGACAGGTAGATCAAAACATATTTATAGAACATCTACAGGTTATGCATAGAATGAGTTGTAGCAACATGTTTATATGGCCTCACGAA
Source organism: Triticum dicoccoides (assembly GCF_002162155.2). Lineage (NCBI taxonomy): Eukaryota > Viridiplantae > Streptophyta > Magnoliopsida > Poales > Poaceae > Triticum > Triticum dicoccoides. The sequence continues at coordinate 421,658,362 of NC_041391.1, read as the reverse complement.
ATAACAGATTCAGCCTAGCAAAACAGTAACAGCAAGTACACTACTTAACAAGCTCGATTCACTCACCACAAGTCATTGCATGACAAGATAAGCATAGCATCATCAAGAAGACATATTTTTTAAATAAACCAAGTCAAGAACAAGTCCATAGCATGCAAGGATCAACTATAGCAAGCTTGGCCAAATTGAATAACAACTAAACAATCTGCCAGGAAACATTTTGAAGCAAAAGTAGAGCACTCAAATGACATGCTAGACTACTCCATAATTGCAACAAAGGGCATGAATGGATAGACAATAACCCTATGTTCAAAACATCCTTACTTAAGTATCTCAAAATATGCATGGATCTCTCTGTAGCATCATGTTTACATGGCATAAAAATAACAGCAAAACAGGGACTGAAATCAGCAACAGCAAGTACCCTACTTAGCAAGCTCGACGCACTCAGCACACAAATCACAAAAATACATGGATAGCACCTCTGGAAAGATGGCATGGCATAGATCAAAATACATGTAGACATCAACCTCATAGGATGCACACATCAATCATGGCAAAAATGACAAATGAGCAAGTTACAACAGTTTCAGCAGATTAACATCACTTAGCACTCTTCCAACAGCATTTCGGGCATCAAGATGAGCTCAAATGAAAATGATGCAATGGAATGAAATGATCTACTCGTTGAGACGAACAATTTGACATATTACACGCATGAAACCGAGCTACGGATGCAGAGATATAGCATGATGAACATGGCATGTTTATGTGCAAAATCTGGGACTTGGTGGATTTGGACCTCGGGGGGAAAGTCAACGGTGGCGCGGAGTTCGAGGATGGCCGGGGCTCTCACCAGAAAGGACGGGGAAGACAGCCGGAGAGGCGGATCCGGGCCGGATCTCGCCGGATCCGGCCGGGGCGAGTCGGAGGGACCACGAGGGAGGCACGACGGCGCTCGGCGGCCGGCCGAAGTGACGAGCTCCCGCGGCAGCGGCCGACGAGGCCACGGCGGCGCTGGGACAAGGCGAGGCCGGGCGGCGGTGCTCCGGACGGCGGGGCGGCAGTGGCACGCGGCGCTGACGACGAGGCGGCCCGGCGCAATCCGGCGAGGCGAGGTCCGGCGGGGTGGCACGAGGGCAGCCGCGGGCGGGCGGCGGCGCTTGGCCGGGCCGGACGGGCCCCGGATGGGCCGTGGCGGGCCGCGGTGCGGTGGAACGGCGACGGGCCACGCGGCGCGCGGTGGCTGGCTGAGGGCGCGGCGGCGATGACGTGGCGTGCCTTGATTGGCTGCAGCGACGTGGCCGGCGGACATGTCCGGTTGCGGCTGGACGTGTCCGACGGGCGAGAGAGAGGCTAGGCTAGGGTTTCGTCCGTGAATTTCAGGGGAGGGGCTAGTTTTATAGGTAGAGGGAGCTAGGAGAGTCCAAATGAGGAGCGGTTTTCGCCCACACGATCATGATCGAACGACCGAGAGCATGGAGGGGAGTTTGCTGGGTTTTGGGCCACTTTGGAAGGGGTGTTGGGCTGCAACAAAAGAGGGCTTTGCGGTTACCCGGTTAACCGTTGGAGTACCAAACGAGCTCCAAATGGCACGAAACTTGACAGGCGGTCTACCGGTGCTAAACCAAGGCCGCTTGGCAAGACTCGGGCCATTCCGAGAAAGTTTAATACCCGCACACGAAGAGAGGCAAGAAGGGGACGCCGGAGGACATAGTAGCGCCGAATTGCAAAACGGACAACGGGGAAAATGCTCGGATGCATGAGACGAACACGTATGCAAAATGAAATGCACATGATGACATGGTAAAATGCAACACGCAAGCAAATGACATGGCAACAACGGCGACTAACTGGCAGACACCTGGCGCATCGGATTCGGGGCGTTACATGAGCCCCCAGCAGAACAATGTTATGTTTCTTCTTGTTACTTTAACTCTTCAGTATGCATACTACTAGTATTTCTTTAATAGAATTTAGCACCCCAATTAAGCACGTACTAGCTTTTTTAATAGTACTATATGCATAATTTGGCGACGAGCGCGCTCTATATGCACCACCTTTTTTTTAAATTTCAATTTTTGCTCCATGGCGCAATCCATCGATAGTACTACTGTACAAAAGTTTCCGTCTATAGCCAATTAAATTCTCAACCTAGAACGATGTGCATGCCATGTAGTAAACCGATACGGAGGAAGTATAGTAAAAATGAGGTGATTTTACCGAGCGATCGGCGGGGGAGCATGGCCTGTCATGCGGTCCCACGTGTCATGATGTACCAAGGCGATGCGCGTGTCCCTCTTGAGGCAGAAGCAATACTACGTGGTTTGAGATGATGGCGAACCGAAGTGTGAAATAATGGTTGCTTCGTCCGTCTGGGAAGGTGCGGCATTGTGATTTGACGTCTCATTGCTGATTACTACTACTGGGCTGGTACGAGTGGGGTGTGTCCCCCCTAATATTCTGCACTGTTATTTGGTGCTTGACACGTCGACCCGGTTGCTATATGTCCCACATGTCGGAGACAGGAAGTACAGAATTCATGAAAGGGAGCGTCGACGGAGGAGTATACTACAGAATTCATGAAAGGGAGCGACTTAGTTTTGGAAAAATCTGTTTTTATGGAGTACGTACCCACTAGGGTTTATAGGGCTCATCTAAAAAACATTCGTTTTTTCGTTTGATAAGTCTCAATTCTACTATTCTAGTAGTAGTACCATTGCATGTTGGATTTTGAGGTGCGTTAGATCATCCGACGCAAGCAGTGTCAAGAAGAAATTAACCAATGCATGTACAAGTTCATGGAAATTTAGTGGTCATTCATGCATTCGTTCTAATTAATGCCTCAGTAAACATAACTTCTTGAGAAAAACGAGCGTACTAATTACTTGTGCAAACTACAAAATTAATTCGACCACTCACCGTCTACCTTGGTTGGAGAGATTTTGAAATTGAGCCATAAACTGGAAAGGAGGGAGTAGTAACTTTTGTCTCGATTACTATTTGTGGCCTTGTATAGATGCAAAATGTATTTTTTTATAGTGGCCTTGTATAAGTAAATGGAAGGAGTACTAACCAAAGTAGTACGTAGTAGGGACGAAGAGTAAACGGAGGGAGTAGTAAAATTTTCTCCTCGTGTTGCGAGCCACCGCGCGCGTGGGTGAGGGAGCGGGCGTAAAGGCGTATAGTACTACTACTACTACTACTACTCGTAAGCAAGCTTCACCTCATCCTGCGAGCCACCGCGCCCGTGGGCGGGGGAGACGGCATACTAAGCAAGCTTCTCCTTGTTCCACGAGTTGACGGGACACATCAAAAGTACTCCAATGTATAAAGCCTTGCTTCTAATGTAGGCCCCACATGGTTTGCCTCTTTTTTAATTTAACATAACGCGTCAAGTCGCAATTTGTTTGTTCACCCATGGTAGGCGATCCTCCCTCCACCAAGTGGACAACCAGTACACATGCAAAATTACCACATGGGCTGCCTTTTTCATACAGAAATGAGCTCCACCGTGTACCCGCGCGGGTGTGGTTGGGAAAGAGACGGGAGTACGTGCGCCGTGCGTGCACCTCCTCTCTTCGTGCACGTCCCCCACCTACGTGTGTGTGAGAGAGAGAGAGATACAAACCTAGACATAATGCGCCGTCCATCCCCATGCCTCCGCCCAGTCCGACCACCAGTCACCACCACGCCCCACTCCTCCTCACCTTATCTCTCATCTTTCTCCCTCCATTTTTATATACAAGGGGCCACTATCAAAATTACAATTTTCAGATATACAAGGCCACTAACACTAATCGATGCAATATTAATGGTGTTTGCCTCGTGGTACTAGCAAAGGAGGACATTAATTATCCCTTGCATGCATGCGGGAGTTTGTAAAAAAATGCATCTTGATGTTCCGTGCAATGCACGAGCATCTTGCTAGTCCATGAAAACAACACATGGCAAAATTCCACGGTGAACGAGGGATTTGAATCTGTTGGGAGGGGCTGTTTGGATCTTGCCCGGGGTAGCCAAAATATTGGTGACCCTTTTGTCCACTAGTGCCTTTGCCACCGATGAACGAGGAATGGCTCGAGTGCTCATGTTGTCATGCATCCTCCAGTGCGCACGTTGGAGACGAGCTTGCACGAGCTGTGTTTTTTTGTCCCACAACGCCGCCCGCAGACCGACCGACGACCCGCAAATTATGCCATCCAACCGTAGTCGCACACATTATGACAGCAACTTAACCACCGGACGAAATTCACGCAAACACGTAGACAAACTGATATTTCAAATAAACAACAACGAACATCATATAAAATACCGGATTTTCATACAAACATGATGGATTTCATTACATTCAAATGAACTATGCGGTGCTAGTTCTGGACAGCACAGGTATATAACACCTGGCCTAAATGGTCGCCCGTCGATCGATTTGTATTCCTCATGTCCGGCAGCACAATCACCGGACTGCCGGGAGCCCCGGACGTATATGCTTCAGCGCAAAGGACGGCTCGCTTCCCCACTGCCCAACTGATATCATTGGCTGGTGTCGTAAGATGATGGTGGCCGGCAACTGTTCGAGTTCATCACCGGCCACTACTTCGCCATGGCTGGCACTGGCTCGAGTTCATCCTAACATTCCCCTCTTCCGTGGAGCCCATGCGCGGTCGACAAAGGTCCTCGCAACAAAAGGATCCGGCAAGACACCTGCTGTGTAGGTCGACGTCGCCTCCGCGGTGGCCTTCATGGGACCCAGGCGGCAGCGGCCTCCCGTGTTCTACTTCTCCTCGATGATGGCGGCGGACGCGGAGGCGCTGGCCACCGACTCGTCGCTCTCCGCGCACCCGGCTTCTGTTGCTGCTTGCATGGCGCGGCCGCCGGCATGGGAGTCTCGGCCACAGAAACGGGAGACACGGTATGAGGCGGCGGCGTGGACGGCAGCAACGATGCCCATGCGCCGCTCCTTGTAGAGCTGGCCTGGAGTGGCGAGTTGCTGAACTGCGCGCCGGCTTGGGGCGGCAACTGGCTCCGAGGGGAGGGAGGTGGATCAGCGAGCTGCATAGCTCGTATCCGGCGGGCTACCCAGTCGGCTTGGATGCGGAATAACTACTCTTCGTAAGCCATTGTAAGAGTGGACAAAATGGTGGAGGAGATAGGGAAGCGGCGGAGGTGTGCGATTCTTGCCCGACGTTTGGCCTCATTTAAATACGAGACTAAATAGACGGCGGACGGGAGGAGCTCAGCCAGCGTTGCGTTTAACGCCGGCCCGGTCATGAACGGACGTGTGTCCAGGGTGGGTTTCTCGGCTTCCACACGGGCGGGTTTCATGGAGGCGTTTGAATGCGTCATGGAGGCGTGTTCAGCCGGGCATGCCGCGAGTAGCACCCTCGACTCTGACCTAGGACACCGCGCCATTCTTCCACTGACGTGTGGGCTCTTTGGGTGCATGGCCTGCATGTCAGTGACCCAACACAGGCAGCGCACAGCAGAGGAACCTTTGGTGGGCCAGGGCGGTCAGAAGCGGGCAATTCATAAACCGATGATTGTTCATTGAGTGTGACGTCATCTTTTTCATGTAGATAAGCCTACTATGTTGATAGACCATTCGATACATTGCGATTCATAAAGACCGCTGCAAACATCAATGTTCTGCTTATCACAGATAAGATTGATTAATACCCGTAACAATCCATGTCCTTAACAAAGGGTGCATGCACGTATAGGTTGAACGTGTGTCTTACGTCGTGTGTTGTGTGCATGCACGCGTGCGAGTGTTGCGTGCGTGCAAGGGTACGTTTCAGTGTTGCATGCACGGGTGCGTACGTGCGTGTGTTCGTGAGTGCATGTGTACATGTCAGTGTTGCACGCCAGCATGCGTGCGTGTGTACGTTATGTGTATGTGTCAGTGTTGCATGCCTACATGCGTGCGTGTCTTGCGTGCGCGTGCGTGCATGTGTACATGCGGGGTGAGGCTACACGTCAGTCAACTGACTTTTTCATCTCTGGTCATTAGATTTTCTAGCCGTTGGATACGAAATCAAGGGCCTCCAGTTTATCATCAAACTCCACCCCCCGCCGGTCCGCCGCCGCACCGGCCATCCCTCTAGCCCCCCCCCCCTGCGC
>NC_041391.1:421613040-421651755 GCF_002162155.2 Triticum dicoccoides | reverse complement strand
GCCCAATGAACGCCCCCCCCCCAACCGCCGGTGACTGCCAACCAAAGGTCTCACGACTTCGAATACCCAACGACCACTAATTTATTACCATTTCTGTCCTTCATATATACGCTGACGGGTGGGCCCTATGGTAATGTGCGCTGCTGAATGTGGACGGTTTGACTGGTCAATTGATCGTGTTATCAACAAATTACAGAGCTGTATGGTGAGCCAGTGACCGTATGATCACCCTAAAATGTACTCCTATTTTATTAACACAGTACAGCCTCAAACGACCATTTCTTTCTTTCATATACGGGCTGACAGGTGGGCCCCATTGTTATGCGCCCCGAAGGTGCAACACTAGTTGTGCCGTGTGGAACGTTTGACTGGTCAATTGATTATGTCATCAACAAAATACAGAGTTGTACAGGTGAGCCAGTGACCGTATAATCATGACATGTATTTGTTTAACACGGTATAGACACAAGGGCTCATATATACGCGCAAGCACTCACCGCTATAAGCGCACACACGCGAACCCTGCCCCTATGAGCACTGTCGGTGTCAAAACCGGCGGATCTCGGGTAGGGGGTCCCGAACTGTGCGTCTAGGCGGATGGTAACAGGAGACAAGGGACACGATGTTTTTACCCAGGTTCGGGCCCTCTCGATGGAGGTAAAACCCTACTCCTGCTTGATTGATATTGATGATATGGGTAGTACAAGAGTGGATCTACCACGAGATCAAGGAGGCTAAACCCTAGAAGCTAGCCTATGGTATGATTGTTGTAATGGTTGTGTGTCCTACGGACTAAAACCCTCCGGTTTATATAGACACTGGAGAGGGCTAGGGTTACACAGAGTCGGTTACAATGGTAGGAGATCTACATATCCGTATCGCCAAGCTTGCCTTCCATGCCAAGGAAAGTCCCATCCGGACACGGGACGAAGTCTTCAATCTTGTATCTTCATAGTCTTGGAGTCCGGCTGACGATGATAGTCCGGCTATCCGGACACCCCCTAGTCCAGGACTCCCTCAGTAGCCCCCGAACCAGGCTTCAATGACGATAAGTCCAGCGCGTATATAGTCTTCGGCATTGCAAGGCGGGTTCTCCTCCAGATTCCATGTGCTTGCCGAATAGTGTCCGGCTCCCTTACAAATGTTGCGCTCCTTGGCTTCCACGCCCAATAATGGCCTTCTTCCACGCGTCGCACGAATGTGAAAGGCCAGGGTATCTTTTATGTTTTACCCCCTAGCTGCGCAAATAACCTACCTATAAGAGAGGCAAGGATCCAGATCCAAAACACACCATCTTCCTTCCGCGAGTACTCATCGGAGCGCCTCTGACCAAAAATCCATTCCATCATGGACCGTCGACGCGGCTCCTCCTCTCGCGCTCCCAGCCCTCTGCCAGGAGATTGGAGGAAATGTTCTGTCCCGCACAATGAGCTGGTGACGCTCCAAGCGGAGGGATATCTTCCTCCGGCCTTTATGGTCCCGGTTCGAGCCGGGCTGGCCACCTACAAAGGTGGGAAGCAAGTGGAGGCCACCCCAAGTCCCAATAAAGGGGAGCGGGTATGCTTCGTCCCCTATCTGATAAGGGGGATCGGATTTCCTGTACATCCGTTCCTCCGCGGGCTCCAGGAGTTCTACGGACTCCAGCTCCATCACCTCACGCCCGCCTCTATTCTGCATATCGCGGGTTTCGTAGCTCTTTGTGAGCTATTCCTGGGCATCGAGCCCCACTTTGCACTGTGGAAGAGACTATTCTGCCTCGTACCCCGCTCTCACAGGGGGTCAATATATCAAGTGGGCGGTGCCGAAATATGGCGCATCGCCGGGACCGGATATCCATCCGGAACCCCTAAGAAGGCGTCCGAAGACTGGCATTCAGAATGGTTTTATGTAGAAGACGCTCCACTGCCGGATCCTGTTCGGATCGGCCTCCCGGAGTTCAGCAATGCTCCTCTGAAGAAACGCCTGAGTTGGCGCCCGCGGAGCCCTCGGCTGGAGGAAGACAAGAGCGTCCATTATTTGATGGGCCAGATAAGGTTACTGGCCCATTCCGGACTGACCATGATTGGAGTCATGGCCACGTGCATTATGCGGGGGTGCAGCCGTTGCAATACAGGGCCCACCCCATGTGGGATTTCAACGGGGAGAATGATGCAACTCGTCATGGCCACCGAGGGCCGGGATCGACTGAAGGTCTGGTGAAGATTCTGTCCGGCCTATACAAGGGGGAGAAGGAGGACTTCCTCCAGACGAGCCCATTGAATGGGTTCTCCATGAACAACCCTCGGAGCTGGGTAAGCGGATGTTCATTTATCCGACCCACACTTTCAAGGCTAAGTGCCTTACTTTATGGTTTTGACGCAGGATCTACGCCGGACTGTGGAGAGCATACATAGTCCGGCCCCACAACCCGAGGATCCAGAAAGATCCCTTGATCCGTCCTCCGAAGAGGATCCGGACATGAAGGTGGAGCTAATTGACGAGGTGTTTCACCAGCTCAGCATGGATAATGCTCTAGTCGCCATTACGGCTGACTACCTCGGCCTATCTCCGGCTCCCCAGGTGATTGTGACCGAAGTCCTGACACCATTATTTCGTCCTTGCGCATTTCTGACCACCGTATACAATGGTGTCTTGCAGGAGGTACCTTCAAGGCAGGAAGCCGAACCTGCGGCGGCTGACCCACAGGGGTCAGTCCGGCCCCGAAGGCGGAAGAGGGGCGCGGTACAAATCGAAACGTCACCGCAACGGTATAGCTCGCGACCATTGCTTAGGACAAAGTTCCTAGGAGGCGTTTGAATGCTCATAACTTTTGCAGGAGAAAGAGTGCTCGCTGGACTACGGGTGGAGAGGTTGCCAACCAAGCCTCTGCCAGCCAGGCTCCAACACCTGGTCTGGAGGGGGAGGCGAGCGCAAGGCGCGAGCCGGATACTCCTCGAACGGAGGACGCCGACAGACTGTCCGCCACCAAGTCTGAGGTGGAGAGCGCCATGAACCATAGGCGTCGCTGGACAGTTTTACGTGACGCGTGCTTCTCCCCTGAGGCGTTGAATGCCTTTACCGCGGGGGACGCGCACCTCCGTGCTGCTCAAGATGGTTTGACCAGAGCCACGGAGCAGTATGTAAGAGACATACGGGTAAGAGATTTTAATAGCTGTATATGCCAGTAGCCCCCGAGACTTAAAGTAGTTAGAGTAACTGATTTAAGGATCATTTGATATGCAGGATCTTACAGAGAACAATACCCAGCTATCCCAGGAGCTACAAGAGTGCAAGGCCCAACTTGAGGCCGCGCTCGCTGCCGCAGGAGGAAACACAGAGACCCCTCTTGCTAACACATTATTTCAAAAAGATAAGCGGTGTGCGGCGTGCGTGTAAGTCTGACAATGATATTGCAGATGTTGCCGGACTGGATCCGGACAAGCAACAACTACTGCGCCAGCTGAAGGCCGGCGAGAGGGTGCTGACGAAGGTGCAGCAGGAAATGAACAAACTCCAGGATGCCCACGCCCAGCTTGGAGAGGAGCTGAAAGGTGTTCGGGCCGAGCTGTCTGGCTCCATGAAGGAGAATCAGCGGCTTCGTCACGGCATCTATAGTAAGTGCTTGAGCGAACTCCTTTGAAAAGAAGAGTTCGGCGAGGAAGTCAATTGATAGAAATATGTCTGTAGGTGTGCTCACAGGTCGCCCTGCAGAGGAGATGCCCATATCAACGGGTGATCAACTTCCCGAGCTGGTGCAACTGCTCGAACGAGTTCGGCAGGCGATGAGCGGTGTCGTCCAGGCTTTATGGCCGTCCCTCTCCCTACCTGAGGGCCTTGGAGAGCTTGCGGAGAAGCTTCAGGGAGCGCGGCAGCGCTTCCGTTTATGGAAGATATCGGCCTGCCGCCAAGGTGCCAGGGAGGCCTGGGCCATGGTGAAGACGCGGTACAAGAAGGTGGATCCCAACCACATGGACGAGGTCAGACCTGTGGGGCCTGATGGGAAGGAGATCCCTGTGAGTTTAGTGTACGACCAAGTAGAGTTGGCCGCTAAATACTCCCAACGGGACTGTAAATTAGATAGCCTGTTAGACGGGATTGAGGAGGAATACAGTCAGTCGATTTGACAATGTATTGTAAAATGACATGTAAAATGCCTTCTAGCCGGATTGTAGATCGTTTGTCTTTGCCGACCTTTTCGCTTCGACCTCGGGACCCTAGAGTCCGGAGTGTGTCCGAATACCTTCTCGGTTAAGAAACAACCGGGGCATGCATGGAGACCAGGCGTAGGGGTCATTAGTGCTTTATCAGACAAGTGCCCAACTAGTTATGTTATATTACATGGTTAGTAAGAAACATCTTCCAGGGAGAATAGTTCCGTTAAGGGTTCCTTTCCCTGGGAGGCATGCCCTGAAGTGCATGTCCGGACTGCGAAAAGAGCAGGAAAACATCTGGGGGCAGATAAATAAATAAATAGGTAAAAAATCATCTTTCAAGTCAACGACCAAATATTCCCTTAAGAACGCTAGCTTTCGGCTTCACCCAGTCTGAGGTACACATCCGGCTGACCCGGCAGTAACAATCGCAGAGGTGCTCCCTTTACCTCCTAGCCGAACAATCGGGAACATAGGGGTAAGCACAGGAGCCAGGCAACCCAGCTTGGCCAAAACTTAAGTCATATCGATGCATATAATGGTGAATAAAAGGTACATGTGGAAGTTTGACACATGTGCTGGGCATGAAGCCCTTATAAGTAAGCTTCTAGTAAAGAAGCCCCCAGGTATAATGAGTGTGGATAGCACATCAAGTGTGTGCGAACAATGCGCAAGTAGGCCTTTAAGGGCTTTTATGAAAAGGGTGAGAGAAAAGAGAGAAACGAAAGACAACTGAAGTGTAAAAATTTGGACGGGGGAAGGAGACGAACCCTTAGTCTGGCGCTAGGCGTAGAATCTTCGGAGGCGGGCTGCGTTCGATGGGTTCGGCTCGAGTCGGTTATCCGATGCATTTTGCAGACGGTACGCTCCGCCGGTCAGGACTTGGTCGATAATGAAGGGGCCCTCCCATTTGGGCTTGAGCTTGTCCTTCTTCTTGTCCGGTAGGCGTAGAACTAGCTCGCCAACATTGTAAGTCTTAGCCCGTACTTCTCTGCTTTGATATCTTCGAGCCTGCTGTTGATAGAATGCGGAACGAGCCTTGGCGACGTCGCGTTCTTCCTCCAATGCATCCAAGCTGTCCTGCCGATCCAGCTCGGCTTCTCTTTCTTCGTACATGCGCACTCGAGGTGAGTCATGAATGATGTCGCAGGGCAAAACTGCCTCTGCGCCGTATACCATAAAAAATGGTGTGAATCCGGTAGTACGGTTGGGTGTTGTCCGCAGCCCCTAGAGTACGGAGTCAAGCTCCTCTACCCAGTGCGTGTCAGATTCCGTAAGTGACAGCACTAGTCTGGGTTTAATGCCGCTCATTATTAGACCATTTGCTCGTTCCACTTGACCGTTGGTTTGAGGATGATAGACTGAAGCGTAATCGAGCTTAATGCCCATATTTTTGCACCATAATTTAACCTCATCGGCCGTGAAGTTCGTGGCGTTATCGGTAATGATGCTATGGGGGACACCATAACGGTGTACTACCCCGGATATGAATTCTATCACTGGTCCGGACTCTGCCGTTTTAACTGGCTTGGCCTCTATCCATTTGGTGAATTTGTCCACCATGACCAATAGGTACATTTGCTTGTGGGTTCCCCCTTTAAGGGGTCCAACCATGTCAAGCCCCCAGACCGCGAACGGCCAGGTAATGGGTATAGTTTTGAGGGCGGTGGGTGGCATATGGCTCTGATTAGCAAAGAGGTGACAACCGACGCACCTTTGGACTAAGTCCTGAGCATCTGCCCGGGCCATCGGCCAATAAAATCATGTACGGAATGCCTTGCCTACCAGGGCCCGGGCAACGGCGTGGTGTCCGCCTAGTCCGACATGAATTTCAGCCAAAAGGTTTCGCCCCTCCTCTTCCGAGATACACCTTTGAAGGACTCCGGTTTTGCTTTTCTTGTAAAGTTCCCCCTCATGGACCTTGTAGGCTTTAGACCGCCGAACTATGCAGCGAGCCTCGTTTTGGTCTTCGGGAAGCTCATGCCTAATCAGATAGGCTAGGAATGGTTCTATCCACGGGGCAATTACTGCCATTATTTCGTGGGCTGAAGGTGTTATTTCATCGGCTGAGTCGCCGATTATGTCATATCATTCTGTGTTGGGTGCTGCGGCTGCTTCCGGGCTGTTATTTCCGGACTCCTCTTCCCATAGTACGGATGGCTTAAAGAGCCGTTCCAGGAAGATGTTTGGAGGGACAGCGTCGCGTTTTGCGCCGATGCGTGCCGAGACGTCGGCTGCTTGGTTATTATCCCGGGCTACGTGGTGGAATTCAAGTCCTTCGAACCGAGCTGACATTTTTAGTACAACGTTACGATAGGCTGCCATTTTCAGATCCTTGGCGTCAAAGTCTCCGTTTACTTGGGATATTGCAAGGTTTGAATCCCCGCGCACCTCTAGGCGTTGAATGCCCATGGAGATTGCCATCCGGAGGCCATGTAGGAGGGCCTCGTATTCGGCTGCATTGTTGGAGTCCGTGTACATTATCTGAAGTACGTATTGGACTGTGTCCCCGGTTGGGGACGTCAATACGACGCCAGCCCCCAAGCCGGCCAACATTTTGGAGCCGTCGAAGTGCATAATCAAATTGGAGTATGCGCTGTACTCTTTAGGGAGTTCGGCTTCAGTCCATTCAGTGACAAAGTCAGCCAAGACCTGCGACTTTATAGCTCGCCTAGGTTTGTAAGTTATATCAAATGGTAAGAGCTCAATGGCCCATTTTGCAATCCTGCCCGTCGCGTCGCGGTTGTTTATAATGTCGTTGAGGGGTACTTCGGAGGCCACTGTTATCGAACACTCTTGAAAGTAGTGACGGAGCTTCCGGGATGCCATGAACACCGCATACACTATCTTTTGATAGTGCGGGTAACGGGACTTGCAGGGAGTTAAGACAGTGGATACGTAGTACACTGGTTTTTGAAGAGGGAATTTATGCCCTTCTGTTTCTCGTTCGAGGACGAGTACCGCGCTTACAACTTGATGTGTTGTTGCAATGTATAACAACATTGGTTCGCCCAGGTTAGGCGCAGCCAGGACCGAATTTGTTGCCAATATGGCTTTTATTTCTTCGAGTCCGGCGGAGGCAGCATCCGTCCACTCGAAGTGTTCGGTGCGCCTGAGGAGGCGATAGAGGGGCAATGCCTTTTCTCCCAAACGGGAGATAAAGCGGCTTAGAGCCGCCACGCATCCGGTCAATTTTTGTATTTGTTTGAGGTCTTTTGGAATATCCAGTTGTGACAGAGCTCTGATCTTGGCTGGGTTTGCTTCAATTCCTCTACCGGATACAATGAAGCCCAGGAGCTTTCCGGTTGGTACGCTGAAAACGCATTTTTCCGGATTCAGCTTGATGTCATATGCTCGGAGGTTGTCGAATGTGAGCTTCAAATTGTCTACTAGAGTCTCGACGTGTTTGGTTTTGACGACTACGTCGTCTACGTATGCCTCTACTGTTTTGCCGATCTGGGTAGCCAGACATGTCTGAATCATGCGCTGATATGTTGCGCCGGCGTTTTTGAGTCCGAAGGGCATCGTGTTGAAGCAGAATGGTCCATATGGAGTAATGAATGCTGTTGCGGCTTGGTCCGCTTCTGCCATCTTGACTTGATGGTAGCCGGAGTATGCGTCAAGGAAGCACAATGAATCGTGCCCTGCGGTAGCATCGATTATTTGATCGATGCGGGGAAGGGGGACCGGATCCTTTGGGCAGGCCTTGTTGAGGTCTTTAAAATCGACGCATAGGCGCTAGGATTTGTCCTTCTTTGGTACCATTACCAGGTTTGCTAGCCAGTCCGGATGTTTGATGTCTCTGATGAATCCGGCTTCCAGTAGTTTGGCTAGCTATTCTCCCATTGCCTGTCTTTTGGGTTTGGAAAATCGCCGAAGAGCCTGTTTGACTGGCTTGAATCCTTTTAGGATGTTTAGGCTGTGTTCTGCCAATCTGCGTGGGATTCCTGGCATATCTGAAGGGTGCCAGGCAAAGATGTCCCAATTTTCCCGAAGGAATTCTCGCAGTGCGGCGTCTACATCAGGGTTCAACTGTGCCCCGATGGAGGCCGTCTTTGTTGGGTCCGTTGGATGGACCTGGAATTTGACTATTTCATCTGCTGGTTTGAAGTAGGTGGACTTGGATCTCTTATAGAGTATCACATCGTCCCTATTCACCATAGAGCGCAGCGCAGTGAGTTCTTCTGCCGCTAGGGCTCCGGATAGTGCCTCCAGGGCTAATGTGGCTGTCTTGTTTTCGGCGCGGAGTGCTACGTCCGGATCACTAGCGAGAGTGATTATTCCGCCGGGCCCAGGCATCTTAAGCTTCATGTACCCGTAATGGGGTATGGCTTGAAAAATTGTGAATGCCTCTCGTCCCAGTATAGCGTGATATCCGCTGCTGAACGGGGCCACTTGAAACGTGACCTCTTCGGACCTGTAATTGTCCAGCGAGCCGAACACCACATCAAGTGTGATTTTTCCTGTGCAGCGCGCTTTCCGGCTAGGGATTATTCCTCTAAAGGTTGTGCTGCTTTGCTCAATGTGGCTCCAGTCTATTTCCATTTTTTGAAGAGTTTCCTCGTAGATGAGGTTTAGTCCGCTGCCGCCATCCATGAGTACCTTGGAGAGACGAAAGTCGTCCACTATTGGACTGAGGACCAATGCGGCTGGTGCTCGAGCTGTTCAAAATTTAGGTTCGTCGCTAGCGTTGAAGGTGATGGCCGTGTCGCTCCATGGATTTGTTGTTGCTACTTGGTAGACTTCAGCGAGGCTACGGATTGTTCGTTTTCGCATATTATTTGATGCGAAAGTCTCGAAGACTGTTGACACCGTACTGGTACTATTGGAGTGGTTTTCCGGGGCTAGAAGCTCCTCGCCACTTTTGGCCACCTGCCGCAATATCCAACATGCTCGAAGGCTATGTGTTGGGGTGGCGCCTTCTGTATTGTGAATTTTACAGGGTCCGCTGAGCCATCCCTCCAGTACGGTTCCGTGCCCTTTATGGGGTTTTTGCTTTTTGGTTTTTGCACCTGGTGCCTGAGTATGATGCACCCTTTTGTTACGGACTAGGGTTGTATTCGGGGCCGGATTATCCCAAAACTTAGTTTCGGTTTTCCGGAAACTCTCCATCGCACAGTACTTTCGTACTATGGACGCCAGGTCGGCGAAGCGTGTAATTTCACGGCGACTACGGCGTTCAGGATTCCCTCATCCGTGCAATTATTGCAAAAAATTGAAATTGCGTTTTCCTCTCGGCAGTCCTTTATCCTGTCCATAACCAGGAGGAATCTGGCCCAGTAATGATGTACTGTTTCAGCGGGCTCTTGCTGGATTTGAGATAGATCGCATATGTCTGGGTGGGTGGGTGGAATTGAGTCCAGAACCCTACCCATCTCGAGGCTCAAAGGCCGAGAAGTTTCCGAATTTGGAAGCTTGGATCGTAGGAAGTTGTCCAACGAGTCCGGTCCGATGCCTGAATTTAGGTTCAGTGCTTGATCGAAGTCCGTCCCTCCGCTGGAATCCGACATGGAGGGTTCGGGAGCCCGGACATGATCAGTTTTCAATACAGGAGAAGAGTCGCCGCGTTGTTCCTCTACCACCGCAACGTGGTGGGCAGCCTGGGGAGAGTTAATCTCTCTTAGATCGATTTTAAGCCCAATCTGATTGTAGTCTGTAGCGACTCCCAGGGCAGCGATGCGATCCAAGAGCTCGTTTACGGACGAGAGCTCTATTGGATCCAACTGCTCGGCGAATTCCGAGTTGACGTGAAGATTGCTTTTGATGACCCGAGAGGTCATCGTCGAAGCGGTGGCCGAACAGGCGGTCATCAGAAAACCACCCAGCCAGATAGTTTGGCCGGCGGCCAAGGCTCCTTTGGTGAAGATACCGTCTTTGAAGACGGGAAGAGGCATCCTTCCTATCGGTGACGGCACAGAGGAACTCTCAATAAAAGCACCAATGTCGGTGTCAAAACCGGCGGATCTCGGGTAGGGGGTCCCGAACTGTGCGTCTAGGCGGATGGTAACAGGAGACAAGGGACACGATGTTTTTACCCAGGTTCGGGCCCTCTCGATGGAGGTAAAACCCTACTCCTGCTTGATTGATATTGATGATATGGGTAGTACAAGAGTGGATCTACCACGAGATCAAGGAGGCTAAACCCTAGAAGCTAGCCTATGGTATGATTGTTGTAATGGTTGTGTGTCCTACGGACTAAAACCCTCCGGTTTATATAGACACTGGAGAGGGCTAGGGTTACACAGAGTCGGTTACAATGGTAGGAGATCTACATATCCGTATCACCAAGCTTGCCTTCCACGCCAAGGAAAGTCCCATCCGGACACGGGACGAAGTCTTCAATCTTGTATCTTCATAGTCTTGGAGTCCGGCTGGTGATGATAGTCCGGCTATCCGGACACCCCCTAGTCCAGGACTCCCTCAAGCACCTTCGAGAGAGTGGGACAGCATATATGGTCTTGAGATTTTACGAAGTCACCATAGGTGCCTCGTAGTCGAGTGGAACGTCTCCTCCCACTGAACATACATCGCCGGAAAATACTGAAATTAACACAAGATAAATGCGAGCACCGGGACTTTAACCTTGGTGGGCTCGAGAAACCACTGTCCTCTAACCATCCAACCACATGTTGGTTAGCACGACAAAATGTATGTGGTGACCGTGATGAGCTTATTCTGAAGTCCAGTGACCATATCGTGCTTTCGCTTCAAATACAATGACTGTAAGTGTTGTCAACAAAATACGGAGCACGCATCAAATGCAAAGTCCGTCCGTGTCGTCAACAAAATATGGACACGTATCGTGAGCTAGATATTGTTGTACTATTGTATATGCTTATTTTCTTAGTGGCCCATTGCGTGTGTGGTGTGGTGGGCACATCATTTCTAGTTGTGGTGGGTCAACATGAACACTCATGGGTCGGTTCCATCCTGCGCCACATATAGGTTGGACCGAGACGTGTTATACGAAGACCCATGTGAAGGACTCGACGTACAACACGAAGCTACCAGAGTCGCGGAGGACTCTATCCCCACTAGTGATAAGCCGACTATATAAGATTTGTAACCCTAGGCCCTTAGTATGTTATACAAGCTTGGGGCTAGTTCGTCGATAGTATACACACACGCACAATGCCTGGTATTCACGTGTACATTGTACACACCCCTATCACTAATATATAGTACCAGGAGTAGGCTCTTTCTTCAACTGCAAGGGTCCGATCCGAACTAGGGTAAAACTTTGCCTCGTATTACCATCCAGCCTAACAACCAGGGATATCCTACCGAATGACGATATGATGAAATCATATCTGCCAACTACTAAGAGAGAGGTGTGTCGGGGGGGCAATGTGTGCGAGAGAGGCCTAAAGATAATGTGCATGCGGGAGACACGTAGGCACATATATGTGCGTATAGAGGGCTAGTAGAGACCATGCATGTGTATATATGCATGTGAGAGAAATAGTGTTTTCGAACTGAGGTTAGTGAAAAGAGTGGTACATAGTAGTCAGAAAGAGAGAGAGAGAGAGAGAAATAGAGAGAGCATGTGCGTGAGACACCCCGACACCCTGAGAGAGATTGTGAGCATGTGTGAAAGAGAAATGCCGATGCATATAAAGTGTGTGCACTTATGCGTTAGATAGAGAGATATATAACGCATCTGTGAGAACGGGGCGAGGCATAGTGCATCTACGTGTAAAAGGCGGTTCTATGCATTAAATTAAAATATAAATGGCATTATTATTTTTGGATGATATTATGAATTTTGCAAATTGCGTATGGACGAAAATCAGTCTATCAGACACCCATACTCTATTGAATTCTAGCATGTGCATGTGTTTATTTCATATTATCGATCCATAGAGTGAGAGCGGTTTGAAATTGTCAGGACCCCGACTCAATGCCACATCGATCTAGCATGTAACACCTCATTTCACTTTGCGGCCTCACGCACGGTATCCCCACGGCTGTCGCCTTACCTTTGCCCGGGACCGTTTGCGCCATTTGGCACACGTATATGATAGTGTCGCTAGCATCCATATGATAAGGAGCCCGGACTGACATGGCTAGTCGTAAACCCAAAGTGGCACAAACTTACAGGGACAGGCATCCATGACCCAGCATCGAACGTGTCGGTCATCAGCGAGTGAATCCAAGCTGTAGCACTGGGCTAGCAGGACTCCGGTGAACCGGGCTGTAGCGGGCTAACAGGACTCCAGTATTCATCGCGTGACATTTCCCCGAAGGGACAGACACAGGAACAAAGAAGGACACATGTCGGCCAGCCTAAGTGTTCCGGAGCAGTAGCAAGCTACCATGGCTCAGTGGAAGCACTAGGAGACATTTCCCGGTAAGAGAGGCTACTAAGGATAAACAACTAGATAGTCACATCCCACACATACCAAGCATTTCAATAACATACACACAATATGCTCGATATGTGCAAATACAACATGGCATCACAACATGACTCTACAACTCAAGTATTTTATTCAATAGGCTCCGAGGAGCGAGGTATTACAAACATGGTCTCTCGACCCAGCATTCAGAGCATACAAGTCAAAGCACAAGCGGAAGCTTAACATGTCTGAGTACAGACATCTATAAATGAAAAAGCCTGAAAAGCCTGACTATCTACCAGATCATGTCGAGGGCACAAGATCGTAGCTGAGGTAACAAGCTAAACGTCGAAGTCCACGCGGAACTACTAGTGAGACTGAAGTCTCTCTGCAAAAACGTAAAATAGGCAAACGTGAGTACAAATGTACCTAGCAAGACTTACATCAGAACTAACTACATATGCATCACTATCAACAAAGGGGGTGGTGGAGTTTAACTGCAGCAAGCCAGCTTTGAGTCGGTGGCTAACCTGAACTACGACTGCAAGTAACTCTTTTGGGGTGGCGCACACGAGTCCACATATTCACCATATCAATACACCACTATGGATCCGCTCCCGTCTCCCTACGAGAACGCCATCCATAGCACTCACACTTATCTTGCGTATTTTAGAGTATCCACTTTCACTTGTATATGAACTGTACAGGCAACCCAGAAGTCCTTTTCCACGGACACGGCTATTCGAATAGATCATATTAACCCTGCAGGGGTGTACTTCTTCACACACGCTCTCACCACTTACCGCCGTTTACACGACATGTACTCGGCAACCTTCAAGCGGAAGCCCAGCGAGGGTGTCGGCCACGACCTGACTAACCATACAAGTCTCTCGTCCAGGTTTATCGCCTATTCGGGTTCCATCCGCAAGGAGATCCGGCCGAGGTGTCGCTCACGGCCCCAAACGATGTGTGCAGGGTTCCCAAGCCCACCATCCGGGTGCCACTTGGTACACCGGGCCACTGTGCCTAGTCTTTCCCAAGCCCACCTGTACCGGGTGCCACTTGGTAGACTACTAACACTACCTACAAACACCAGAAACTAGTTGCAACTCCTGGACAGAGATCGAGTCGGTTAGTAAGTCGAGAGAGTCAATTAAGGATCCCACTGTGTGGTAGTAGCTATTCATGGATCACAAACACAGAACTCAGTTCCTAAGGACGGCTTCAATGAGACAACCCACCATGTACTCCTACATGGCCTCTCACCGCTACCCTTACCAAATCGTGTTCACACACTTAGCTCTCAACAGTAGGACATGTTCACACACCTCCAATTCATCCCCGATGAATCAGACCTGACACAACTCTAAGCAATAGCAGGCATGACAAACAAGCATGAATGAGTAGGCACATCAGGGCTCAAACAACTCCTACTCATGCTAGTGGGTTTCATCTATTTACTGTGGCAATGACAGGTCATGCAGAGGATAAAGGGGTTCAACTACCGCAGCACGTAACACATGTATCGTGGTTGTCCTAATGCAATAAAAGAGAGTAGGAGCGAGAGAGTAGGATTGTATCGGAATGAACAAGGGGGTTTTGCTTGCCTGGCACTTCTGAAGATAATATAGTTCTTCATCGGTGTCATCGAACTCATCGTCGGAACCAAGTCTATCGAGAGGGGACAAATACCGGCAACATAGAGAAAACACAATCAATGCAATGCAACAATATGATGCATGAATATGACATGGCAAAATGAGTGTGTTTTTCCTAATGCAACTTAGAACAGATTAAATGAAGTTGGTTTGAACCAAGGGTTCAAATTCAAACTCCATATGTGCTTATTTAAATGCCGATTATGCAAATTGTCATATACAGCAACCTTAGGTTGTTCAAACATGCATGAGAATGGTACCGATGGATAGATTGGATTTTTCTGATCATTTTTCATATATAAATTATTTAATTTGGAGTTACGGTTGAATTTCTATGATTTTTAGAAGTTTATACTATTTTCTAGAATTTCCTGAATTAAAATTAATCCAGAAAATGAGTTATGACGTCAGCACTGCGTCATGCTTGCATCAGCAAGTCAACAGGGCTGCCCCGGGTCAAACCTGACCAGGGGGTCCCACTAGTCAGTGTCACGGTGCTCGTTAGGGTCGCTGACGTGTGGGCCCAGTCAACGGCCATGTCAGCGCGGTCAACTCAGGCATGTGGGTCCCGCTGGGTTTCTAAACTAACCTAAACAGAAACAAAACTAGGATTAATTAGGGCTTGGGGCCCATGCGTTAGTGGCCCAGGGGGTTGGTTAGCGGTGTGATTAGGCCCTAATCACGGCCACGTCGGCAGTCGCCGGAGCCTTGCCGGCGACGACCTCAAACCGCGGCGGAAACTCGCCGGAAAACTGCTACGGGGCTCGGTTTTGCGCGTGATAGCCAGAACGAAGCTCGCGGCGGCGGCCAGAGTTCGGCCAACGGCGGCCTAGGCGATGCAGGGCACTAGGGGAGGCTTTGGTGTGTGCTACGTGCTCCTGGTGAGGTGTGGAGCACGGTGGTGTGCCCGGCTTCAAGCCACTGTGGCTCTGGCCACGATGGCGACATGCGGTGGTGGCGGCGGGCGCGGTCGAGCTCGGTGCAGTCACTGCGGTGCTCGAGAGCGAGAACGGGAAGGGGAAGGAGGAAGAGGAGCTCACGGGGAGTGCAGGGGGCGTCGAAGCGGGCTCGGGGAAGGCTCGGAGCAGACGGCGCGGCCGTGGCAATCTCAGCGTCCGAGGGGGAAGAAGGCGAGGTAGCCGGCGATGCAGGGCGGCAGGCGTCGCGTGGCTCTGCGTAGATGATGAAGACGACCCTGCGGTTCTCCTGGGCAGGTCAGCGAGGCGAGGGGAGCTCGGCGGGCATGGCTATGGCAAGTGCGGCGACGGCGGCGCTCGGGGAAGAGAGGGGGAGGGAGCCAGAGGAGGGGATGATCATGGGGAGAGTGAGAGAGCGTCGAGGGGGCCGCGTGGCGTCTCTAGGGGGTCGAGGAAGCGAGCAGGGAGGCAGGAGGAGGTGGAAGTAGGAGGTGGCCGCGGCTCGACTGTGCGCGCGCCACGCACGATGCCAGAAGGCATCGGGAAGACGACGCGCGAGGAGGTGGGCTGGGCTGGCCAACCAGGCCGGCCAGGTGGGCTTTGGTGGGCGCCAGGTAAGTTCTAGGTAAGTCTCTCTCTCTCTTTTATTTCTTGTTTTCTATTTTTCTGTAACTTTGTGGCTTTTTTAAAAATACTTAGGCATTTTCAAAAATCACCAAACTGCACATGCCCACTGTATAGAATATATCCAACATGGGACATTTCAATTTAGGATTATTTGAACATTTAAAATATTTACTAGCATTTAAATGCCCAAATTCAAATACTATATGATTTAATTCAGAGCCCAAATATGTCGTGGAAAAATGTGCAACACCTCTGGTTATTGTTTCCAGCACTAACCAGAAATGACGAACATTTTTAAAAGCCATTTGGAATCACTGAGAATATTTTAGTTGAACCTAGTGAATTCCTTTGATGCTAGGGTTTGGGCAATCCCCATTTCAATTTCCTATGAAAAATAAACATGATGCATCACCAAAAGCTAGCACTAGGCATTGCCAGAAGCTAGGGATGTGACGGAAATACAGGCAATGGATGCTTTTGCAATTCATATATAAACATTAATTAGTGCACTCCATGTTGTTAGTGTGAAGCACTTTATACATTTGTCACTTGCATGGAAACATTCCAAATTGCTAGCTACGAAAAAGAATACATGTCGAATTCAACATAAAGGGGGTTTCAAAGATTCGAATTCATAGGAAGTGCATTCATCTATTTGAACCCGAGATAATGGCATTTGTAAATCAGATGTAAAAGGAGGCATCAATCTTTGTTGTGAGTTTGAACATGCTATATATATTCATACGCATATCTAACTTTTTTTTTGCAGCCAAGGAGATTATATCTGGAACCATGCATGAACTGAGGTAAGGTGCATATTTTTTAATATATACTCGTGTACAATGTATTTTCAAATGTACCCCCTCCATTCCAAAATAATCATAGCTTTAGGATTTTCAGGAGTAAAGATTTGTGAAGTTTGACAAATCCTGAAAGTTCAATTCAAGAGAACCGAAAACGTTAATGCTTCTGCTCCCAAATATTCAACGAAGCGCCAAATAGGCCTCTGGTCACCTGAAACCGCGCGAGACTAATGTTTTGGTGGTAGGAAATTATTGTCCTGACTCTGGCCCGTGTAGCCTATCGGCCCGATGTCCAAAGGTCTAAACTGGGGTAGGTTTGTAACTTCACCAAGACGCCAGTCTCAACCGCCTCCGAGAAGCATTCATATGCCGTGGGAGCCTAAACACCCATGCGCTCGGCCGAAATCTATCCCGCCCACATTTGGGACACCTAACATGACTGTCCTACCCCCAACCCGCAATATGTCCGAAATTTTAGATGGGGGCAAATTTGTAACTTTCCCCAAATTTCAAACAGGCGTGTCTCAAACCGAAACATTGTTCCCCCTTCGTTCCCCGCCTCCCTCCGTTTCCCCATTCATACTCCGTGGGCGCGAAAACGCCCTCTCCACCAGCCGTGAAACCCCAGCATCCTCCGTCGGTCCGTCCTCCACCCCATAGCGGCCAATCCACCGCCACCCTCCTCCATCACGCCGGAGCCGGTACCCCGACGTCGTCGTCCAACGCAACCGCAACCACAACGCCCTCAAGGACTTAGCAGCTGAAGCCAAGGCAGAGCTGCCTCCATGACACCGACATTGACGTGTGCCGTACCAGAACCACTCCGACCACCCCCTCCTGCGCCTCACTGCTGCGGCTCCACTGTCGCAACCGTCCACCGCACCGGAGCTGTTCCCGCTACGCCGTCGTTCGCCGCCTCGGATCTGCTTCCCCGCCGCCGACAGACGGCCACCGCACCACACTCAACAACTTGGCCATGGGTTCGTCCAAGGCTGCACCGTCCTCCACAACTTCTGGTTTCCGGCGAACAACAAGAAGATCGTCGGAAAAACAGAAGGAGGACACGTCACTGCCAGCAGAAAGAGGTACTCCTCTTCCCTTATTCGTGCAAATCTTACGTCTCCGCTCACACCGTATTCATCCCACGAAAGAAACTAGTTGAGCGCTTCTTACTGCATCTTCTTCGTGATACTAAATGCACAAGGTTTCCTCCCTTTTACTATTTCACCTTTGCTAGAGGTCAGTAGCCCGCCTGGATTTCAATTCAAGGTCAGTCGAACCGCAATTAAAAGAAGCAGCACCCGCTTAGGCGCACGGAGCACCTAGTCCGCCTGTTCCTCGGGGAAGCGGCGCATCGGTGTCTATCATAGGGGTGTGGGGCGCAGGAGCTGCTTGCGCCCGATCTGGAGGTCGGCGGGGCTTGAATGGATGGCCGGGGGGCGGTGCCAAGCATGGCGGTGTGGTGAGGTCGAGGGGAGGAATACTGGGCCGGTGGTCGCTGGCATTTCGAGGAAGATCGTCAACACTGACTGGCTGGAGGTAGATGACGGCGATCTGCCCGTTCTTTGTACATCGAATGGTGCAGAAAAAATGGACTGACCTATTTGCTTTCAGTCGACTGTTATTTTCATAGAATCCTGTAGTAATTTAGTGTGTCATGCATGTTGTAGAGCTATCATATGTCTCCCGTCATTTATTTCTCACCAACCTGCTATCTACTACCTTTACACTGTACTAATTGTGCACACACTTCACCCATACTCACACTATTGTTTTTTTATGCATGGGTATTTCAGACTCTGACGCAGTGTTGATGAATGCAGAAAAGAAAAGACAGAAGTCGCTCTAGTGTAATTCGCAGATAAGCACTAAGCGTTTCAGCGCTCTAATGGGTGTAGTGTCAGCAGATGGAGACAGTAAATGTAGCTCTGCAGTTGATGATCTCAATTGCCACACACAACCATCCCAGGTGCTTGCTTTAACTTCGCGCTGTCAAATGTGGTTGCATGTTGCATATGGTGTCTAGCTTGTATTGCTTCCAATTTGGTTAAATTGCATCTGCTTACTTTACACATTATACCTTTGATAATGACATGCCTTCCTGTTTTTGATACATACTACATATGTCTATTAACCATGTTCGTACATCAAACTAATGCTCTTTTGTATCCCTCGTCAATCACTTATGATGAGACAGACACCCGGGTGGGTTACTATGAGACGCCCTACTCGTTTAAAGAGTGCAGTGTCATCCTCCCCACATGATTCTCAAGAAACAGCAAGGCTAAATGAAGATAGTCAACATAGCTCTCTAGTTGATCACCGCAATTCCCCCACACCACCATCGCAGGTGCTTGCTCTTACTTGGCAGTGTGATATGTGGTTGCATGTTGCATATGGTGTCTACCTTGTAATGCTTCTAATTAGGGTAAATTGCATCTGCTTAGTTAACACATTATACCTATGAATATGACATGCCTTCCTGTTTTTGGTACATACTACGTCTTTCTATTAACCATGTTCTTACATCAAACTACTTTTCTTGTGTATCCCTCATCAATGCTCCTAATTTATTAAATTGCATCCCCTTAGCTTACACATTATACATGTGAATATGACACGCCTTCCTATTTTTGGTACATACTACATCTGCCTATCACACCGTGTTCTTACATCAAACTACTGTTCTTGTGTATCCTGCGTCTATCGCTTATGATGAGACAGTCATGCGCGTGGGTTAATATGAGACGCAATACTCTTATAAAGAATGCAATTTCATCCTCTCCACATGATTCTCAAGAAACAGCAGGCCTAAATGAAGACATTGAACGTAGCTCGGTACCTGAAGACCGCACTTCCCCTACACCACGATCACAGGTGCTTGCTCTAACTTCGCAGTGTGATATGTGGTTGCATGTTGCATATGGTGTCTAGCTTGTAATGCTTCTAATTAGGGTAAATTGCATCTACTTAGTTTACACACTATACCTGTGAATATGACATGCCTTCCTATTTTTTGTACACACTACATCTATGTGTTAACCTTGTTCTGACATGAAACTACCTCTCTTCTGTATCCTGCATTAATCACTTACGATGAGTCACCTTTATTCGTTGCATATTGCATATTATTTCTAGCCTGTTGCCATGTATTGCTTCTAATTTGGTTAAATACATTTGTTAGGGCACCCTTTTAATTTGGCAGAGTGATATTGGTTTCATCTTTCATATGGTTTCTAGCTTGCATCGATTCTAACAAGTTCAAGCACCTTGTGCTTAGTTTACACTTTATACATCATACATGTCAATATGTCACGCCGTCCTGTTTTTCATACATATTCCATCCTCCTATCATGCGGCTGCCTTACATGAAAGTAGTGTTCGTCAGTATCATGCATCAATGAGTTCTGAAGAGCAAATTTTATTCCTTTTTCTTGTGGGTTTGACTTGACAAGGGAAAATCAAGAAAGAGGAAGGAAAAGAGTAAGGAAGGCGATGATGGTGGTCCTCTGCAGCAACATAAACGGAGCATCTATACCGATTCTCCTTGTACTGATAGTGCATTACAAGGTCCAAGTCTCCGCTCCCCTACTCCACCATCTAAGGTGCTTGCTCTAACTTGGCAGTGTGATATCTGGTTGCATGTTGCATATGGTGTCTAGCTCGTATTGCTCCTAATTAGTGTAAACTGCATCTGCTTAGCTTACACATGATACATGTGAATATGACACGCTTTCCTATTTTTGGTGCATACTATATCTGTCTATCACACCATGTTCTTACATGAAACTACTCTTCTTGTGTATCCTGCATCAGTCACTTATGATGGGACACCTTTAAGTTGGCAGTGTGATATTGGTTTGTGTCTTGAATATGATTTCCAGCATGTATTGCTTCTAGTTTGATGAACGCCACCTATGACGAGACAGTTTTAACTTGGCAGAGTGATATTGATTGCACCTTCCATATGATGTCTTGCAGTGTTTCTAATTTGTTGAAGTGCCTTCTGCTTAGTTACCACATCATAGGTGTGAACATGTCAAGCCGTCCATTTTTTTGTACATATTCCATCCTCGTATCATGACTTTGCCTTTCATCAGAGTAGTGTTCGTCAGTATCATGCATGAATGAGTTCTGAAGAGAGAATGATATTCCTTTTTCTTGTCGGTATGACCTCACAATGCAAAATCAATAAAGCTGAAGGAAATTGGCAAGGCATTGGATGATGGTGGTCCTTCCGAGCAACTGAAATGGAGGTTCTCTACAGATTCTACTCCGCCATCCTCCCAACAAGATTCGCAAGACAACGCAAGGCTAGACAGTCAACGTAGCTGTGTAGATGATGAGCACATCTCCCCTACTCCACCATCACAGGTGCTTGCTCTAACTTGGCACTATTATATGTGGTTGCATGTTGCGTATGATGTCTAGCTTGTATTGCTTCTAACGTTGTTGAATTGCATCTGCTTACTTTACACAAAATGCCTGTGAATATGACATGTGTTCCTGTTTCTACATCAGACTACTATTCTTGCATATCCCGCATCAGTCACTTATAATAAGGCACCTTTAAGTCGCCACTGTGATATTGGTTTTGTCTTGCATATGATTTCTAGCATGTACTGCTTCTAATTTGTTGTAACGCCATACAGTTTGAACTTGGCAGAGTGATATTGGTTGCATCTTTCATATGGTGTCTAGCTTGCAGTGCTTCTAATTTGTTGAAATGCCTTCTGCTTAGTTGCCACATCATAGGTGTGAATATGTCACACCATCCTGTTTTTCATACATATTCCATCCTCGCATCATGTGTTTGCCTTTCACCCAAGTAGTGTTCGTCAGTATCATGCATGAATGAGTTCTAAAGAGCGAATTTTATTCCTTTTTCTTATCGGTTTGACTTCACAATGCAAAATCATTATAGCTGAAGGAAATTAGTCCGGCAGTGGATGATGGTGGTCCTTCGGAGCAACTCAAACAGGGGGTCTCTACATATTCTACTCCGCCATCCTCCCAACAAGATTTGCAAGACAACACAAGGCTGGACAGTCAACATAGCTGTGTAAATGATGAGCACATCTCCCCTACTCCACCATCACAGGTGCTTGCTCTAACTTGACACTATTATATGTGGTTGCATGTTGCTTATGATGTCTAGCTTGTATTGCTTCTAACTTGAATTGCATCTGCTTACTTTACACATAATGCCTGTGAATATGACATGTGTTCCTGTTTCTAGAACATACGTGTACATGATGAGCACATCTCCCCTACTCCACCATCGCAGGTGCTTGCTCTTACTTGGAACTGTTATACGTGGTTGCGTTTTCCGTATGATGTCTAGTTTGTATTGCTTTTGATTATGTTGAATTGCATCTGCGTATTACAACTTATACCTACAACGATCACTTAACCATAAGACACATTTAACTTGGGACTGTGATGTAGGTTGCATCTTGCATTTTCTTCTAGCTTGTACTACTTCTAATTTCTTGAAATGACACTTACGACGAGACACTTTTTACCTGATAGAGTGATATTGGTTGCATGGTCATATGGTGCCTAGCTTTCATTTCTTCTAATTTTGTTGAAATGCCTTCCGCTTACTATTTTTTCATACATATTCCATCCTCCTATCATACGTGTGAATATGAAATGCTGTCTTTTTTTGTATATATTCCATCCTCCTATCCTGCGCTTGCCTTACATCAAAGTAGTGTTCGTCTGTATCATGCATCAACCAGTTATGCAGAGCTAATTTTATTCATCTTCTTGTGGTTTTGACTTCATAAGGCAATATCAGAAAATAGGAAGGAAAAGAGTAAGTTAGGCGATGTTGGTGGTCCTCCGCACCAACGCAAACAGAGACTCTCTAGATTTGCCCCTGCTACTGCTAATGAAGTTGAAGTCCCAAGTCTACATGATGAGTTCATCTCCCGTACTCCACCATCGCAGGTGCTTGCTCTAAGTTGATAGTGTGATAATTGGTTTCGTGTTGCATATGTTGTCTAGCCTGTATTTCTTCTATTTTGATTAAATTGCACCTGCTGAGTTTATACGTTATACATGTGCATATGACATGGCTTTCTGTGTCTAGAATACACTACATCTATCTATCATACCATGTTCTTACATCAAAGTACTATTGTTGTGTATCCCGCATCAGTCACTCATGATTGGACACTTTTAATATGGCAGTTTGATAGTGGTTGCATCTTGCATTGATTTCTATGTTGTACTGCTTCTAATTTTTCGAATTGCCACTTATGACAAGACACTTTTAACTTGGCAGAGTAATATCGGTTGCATCTTTCATATGGTGTGTAGCTTGCATTACTTCTATTTTCTTGAAAATCCTTCTGCTTAGTTTGCACATCATAGCTGTGAATATGTCATGTCGTCCTGTTTTTCTTACATATTCCATCCTCATACGGTTGTCTTACATCAAAGTACTGCTAGTCTGTATCATGCATCAATGAGTTCTGAAGAGTGATTTTATTCTTTTGTGTTGTGGGTACAGCTTGACATGGCAAAGTCAAAAAAGAGCAAGGAAAATAATATAGTAGGGAGTGTTGTTACTCGTCGGGTGAAACGGAAAAGGTTCTGCCGTCGAGATTCTGCTGGTACTTATAGTGCAGTAGAAGGTCCAAGTCCACCGGCTAAATCTACAAACACAGTATCACCTGCTCCACCAGCTGCAGCATCCGCTTCAACTGTACCAGCATCTCAACCAGTTACTCGTTCGTTTGCTCCGGAACTGGCCAGTTCCCAAGCTGCCTTCACACCTAACACTACTTCCGAAGCACTGCTGACACAACAGGACTTGGTAAGATCAGATGAACCTCATGAGCATCAACACCAAGACGGTACCTGATCGAGTCAAGTTGCAGTTGCATGCTCCTTTATATGTACTCTAATAGTTTGATGTACACTAACACTTTCCATATTTGTTGTTGAACTAGCACCATGGCGCAAGCGGAAACAGACACTGGATAATGCTTGACAGATTAACAAAATCTAAAGGAGGAAGAATGGAGATCCATTTTGAGGCAGGTTTAAAAAGGCCATGTGATGCTATAGAGTCAGCCAAGTTAGTATCAGAGGCAGCCGTTGCCGTTAGGTGTCATGCACGTATCCTCCCAACGTGGATCCAGTACAGGAATGAGAAAGACAATACCCAGTTTAACACCTTCCTCGACCATTTATCCGTAAGTAATGTTATTCATCGCAATTAGTAATATTGTCTTGCTCTGTCCCATACTTTCTAGCTTCCTCCTAATAAGACTCACATTCCTTTTTCAACAGATGAGGTTCAAGTTGGATCCGAAAGATGATGCAACTAAACAAGCATGCACTCATGTTTTTCAGTCTGCTCTGCGACAGTATCGGTACCACCTTAGAAAATCTCACTTTGAAGGCAAGGCTAACAATGAAATCGC
Organism: Triticum dicoccoides; assembly: GCF_002162155.2. Classification (NCBI taxonomy): domain Eukaryota; kingdom Viridiplantae; phylum Streptophyta; class Magnoliopsida; order Poales; family Poaceae; genus Triticum; species Triticum dicoccoides. The sequence goes on along the minus strand of NC_041391.1, from coordinate 421,627,842 downwards.
CAAAACATCTCCAGTGGAATATATTACAAATGAAGACTGGACAGCCCTCGTTAAACACTGGTCTAATCCAAAGTATCAGGTAGGCTATATGTATTTGATCAGACCACATATTGAACTTGTATTTATGTATGTGCCTTACAAGTGTATCTTCTTCTAGGATAACTGTTTGAAGAACAAAACCAACCGTTCTAAAGTGAAATTCCAACAGACAACAGGATCTCGTAGCTATATTGCACACTGCGAGGCTCTTGTAAATAGCTGCTACTTCCTTCTTTTTTTGTGCCATATTATCGTATCTATATTCACTTGTTCCAAATACAGAGGAAATCCTGTGCATACCAAAAAGAACCTTAACCGAATGCAGTGCAAATCTTCAAGGATTGTCACACCAGCAAGATGAAGGGCATGAGCACACCAGTTCAAGCCGCTGTTGTAAGTCCTTACTCCTCCTGCCTTGAACTAATTTGTACTATGATGTGTTCATTTAACTACTTGGTTTGCAGCCAATGTCAGTTACTCTATTCACTTTTATACACAGTTGTCTTAACGTATCATTTCACCTTACATGGTTTAAAAGAGATGAAGGATATTCTTTTGGTCTTGATTTGTAATCTAGTTGTTATGTTCACGTGCGCACACAATGATAAAATAGGTTTTTTGTTTTATATTTGTTTGCACATGATATGAATGATGTCATACTATGTTCATCCTACTTTAAACCATGTCTCTTTATCCTTAGATGTCAATGAATGTGAGGAAATAGACAATACAGAGGCATGCTACATGGACATATGTTCTGAAAGTGATTTTATTATGTAGTTGGCACTACAATACATGCTAATGTATTACAGTAGTTCACCAAAATAAGTTATGTATAAATGTTTAACCTACTTTGTTTGTTTTTGTCTCATTAGTAACTTATCTGGTACACTAATCTACAAGTTCAAACTTTCAGGAAGCTATGGAACAAATGATTGAACAGCCACAACCACCTGAAGGTGACGAGGCTACTATAGGCATAGTGTCACCTCTTGCTGCAGTGCGTCAGTATCTCTCCACTAACAGTGCAAAAAGCACCTTCCTGCGTAATTCTGGGTTGGTTGTCAAGGTACCCTCGTCCAAATCGCCTACTGAACAAAATCTTCCTGCTAGACAGAGTGATATATCTGTGCTCCAGACACAAGTCCAATCCCTAATGGACGTTGTTTCGTAAACAAGAATAGTGGTTAAGAAATGTCGTCAAGATATGAATGGTTTTTGAACCAGACTATCAGACATTCGCTTCATTGTTCAAGAGCAATGGCGGAAAAAAGGTGGAGATCATGCTGCTCCATCAGATTCTACAGCCTGAAACATTAGCACTCAGGTCAAATGATCTGTGCTTCTATACATCTGATGGTGCTTTTATCTGGAAGGACTGTAAACTTTATGCCAATAGGCCTTTTGTTGTATGGTTGGAATTTATTTTGTTGTGATACAACATTTATGATGCTGCCCCAGGTTGCAGTAATTACGATGCTATTTTTGTATAGTGTAGGTTTATCTTAGTAATGTATTCGGCCGAAAGCTTCGTAGGAGCCCAACATGCCAACATTCATCGGGCCCATTCCAATTGGGCTAAAAACGATTACGGGCCGAAATTGACATGTAGCCCACTAAAAATATCTGGGCCTAAATCAGCATAAGCTTTCATATTTTTCTGGTAGGCATGTGCCCATAGTGGGCCTTTAACAGACCTAAACATAATTTGGGCCTCAGTAAAAATAGGCCGTTTATAGGTGTAAATATCTCGAGGCCATAAAAAACATGGGCCTTTAATAGACCGAAAGTGAGATTGGGCCCTCATTGTGCCAAATAACCCACTCGACTTAGCAGGCCGAAATGGTGGCCCATTTATGACGCGGATCTTTGACAGGCCGAAATTCCGAAGGGCCGTAAATGCGCCGACCTAATACACGGGCCTTTAACAGGCTGGAACTTCGGTCGGGCTAGATTATCGTCATTTTTATATGGGCCGTTAATGGGCCCGATATGACGTTGGGCCACATATGGCCCATGGTTTACGTCCGGTGTTAACAGGCCGAAAATGACAACAGGACGAAAGTGGCCCAAATCTATAGTGGGCCTCTAACAGGCCGAATGTCAGACATGGCCGAATATGACCCAAATCCTTCACGGTCGTTTATGGCCGAAAGTTTTGATGGCCTGTAAATGGGCCCAAATAAAGTCGGACCTTTAACATGCCGGAAATACACCGGGTCGTGATTCGGCCCAATTACTTAACGGACTGTTAACGGGCCAGAAGTGACCATGGGCCGCATTGATGGCAAGTTTAGGACAGGCCGTTGACGGGTCGATCTGACAGAGAATGTTGGGCCTTTACCTGGGCCGGCCCATTGTGGTCCACAAAATCTTGTGGGCCTTTAGCTGGGTCGGCCTATTATGGTCTGCAAAATCTTGTGGGCCTTTAGCTGGGCCAGCCCATTATGGTTCGCTAAATTTTGGGGGCCTTTAGCTGGGCCGACCCATTATGGTCCGCTAAATCTTATGGGCCTTCAGTTGGGCTGGCCCATTTAAACTTTGTGGGCCACTATTGGGCCAGTCCACGTGTCAACATATCATAGGCCCATCTCGACCGTTGGATGAGTGACACCTGTGCCAACGCGGAGCTGACGCGTGGATCCATCAGCCAATGAGAATTTTACACGTGGAAAATCGGCATTGGTCGTGGTTGTTAATGGGTTATCGGATCCAAAATCTGACCCGATAGCTTAATGGCGTTCCGTTACGGTGGATGCCACGTGTCGGTCACCCTTGATGAAAGCACTTCTATGACGCGGGATTTATCGTCATGGAAGTGGACACTTCCGTGATGATAATTTTGGTAATTTCATGGAATACTTCTACGACAGCACAGGTATGACTATCTTGATTCTATCATAAATTTGTCATGGTTGTACATGCATGACAAAAAACGCGACCTACTGTGACAAACATGTATCATCACAGAAGTGTATTTTATTTGTAGTGCAACTTAGGCCAAAATTCTAAGCTTGGGGGAGTACATATTTCTCACCGACATTACATTCATGTTCACACACTCATTCCAGTCGTCGGTGCTCATACTTTTTCATTGTACTATCCACGCTAGTTTATTTTCTTTTCTAAGCTTTCTTCTTGTGTGTTTGAATAACCTTAAGAAAAACCAAAAAAATTAGTTATAGCTTTTAGCTAGTTTACTTTCCATGCCTGTAGTAGTAGTGATTAAAAGAAAACTCAAAAAGATTTCTCGTTCTTCTTTTGCTTGTTGGGAGCTTTCCCATGTAAATAGTTTTATTTCTTTTCTTTGGGGGTCGAGAGGAGAAGACCAGGATGAAAATGTTGAGTGGCTCTCATATGCATTATTGTTGATTTAACCAAGAGTCCATATTACCTTGTCTTCTCCCTTGAATTGAATGCTTGCAGATTCTAGCTTAGTCCAATGCACGTGCACGATTATTATTATCCACACCGTTCGGTCGTGTGAGTGAAAGGCAATAATGACGATATATGATGAAATGATTGAGATGAGAGAAGCTGGTATGAACTCGACCTATCTTGTTTTTGTAAATATGATTAGTTCATCGTTCCTGATTCAGCCTATTATGAATAAACATGTTTGCAATGACAGTTAGAGATTATAGTTGCTTATGCCATGCTTAATTAGCTAGGAGTTTATAATGGTTTACCTTGCGTGCCAACATGCTATTAAAATGGTTGTGATGTGGTATGATAGGGTGGTATCCTCCTTTGAATGATTCGAGTGACTTGACTTGGCACATGTTCACATGTGTAGTTGAAACAAAATCAACATAGCCTCCACGATATTTATGTTCATGGTTGATTATATCCTACTCATGCTTGCACTCAATGCCTATTAATTTTAATGCATGTTCATGACTGTTGTCGCTCTGTAGTTGGTCGCTTCCCAGTCTCTTTCTAGCCTTCACTTGTACTAAGTGGGAATACAGCATGTGCATCCACTTCCATAAACCCCAAAGTTATTCCATATGAGTCCACCATACATTCCTATATGTGGTATCTACCTGCCATTCCAAGTAAATTTGTATGTGCCAAACTCTAAACCTTCAAATGAGATTATGTTTTGTATGCTCAAATAGCTCATGTGTCAACTAGGGTTGTCTGTATCCTCCATGCTATGTGGGTTATTCTCACGAGGAGTGGACTCCGGTCCTCACTCACGAGAAAATGGCTGGTCACCAGGATGCCCAGTCCCATGCTCAAACCAAATCAAAAATAATTGCAAACAAAACTCCCCCAGGATTGTTGTTAGTTGGAGGCACCCGTTGTTTCGGGCAAGCCATGGATTGATTCTTGTTGGTGGTGGGGGAGTATAAACTTTACCATTTTGTTTGGGAACCGCCTATAATGTGTGTACCATGGAAGATATCGAGATCTCTCAGTTGTTATGTTGACAATGAAAGTTTGCCACTCAAAATATTATTTATCTCTATTTCAAAAATCGAGCTCAGGCACCTCTACAAATCCCTGCTTCCCTCTGCGAAGGGCCTATCTATTTACTTTTATGTTGAGTCATCATCATCTTATTAAAAAGCACCAGTTGGAGAGCACCGCTGTCATTTGCATGCATTACTATTATTTATATTGAGTATGACTGGATCTCTTTTACCATGAATTACAATGTTTAGTCAGTCCTTGTAGCGACCAGACCTCAAACAGTCTGATCTCTGTGCATCAGTGTCATCCCTAGATCAGAAATGCTGACACGCACAATACTTGAAGGACTTATAACAGAGTAGCAATCACACACTTATTACATCGAATGTCTCAAAAGATAACTTATTCCAATAAATATGGCTTAAGGACATCTAATAACGATAACAGCGGAAGGCTTGGAAGATAAAGCGAGTCCATCAACTCCAACGGCATCACTGGGTATAAGACCACGACCTAAGGCACCTTACTCATCGTCTGAAAAGTCTGCAACATGAACGTTGCAGCCTGAAACGGGTCAGCACATGGAATATGCTGGCAATGTAACACATAGAGTGTAATGAACAGAATAATGATATACTACATGCATATATGGCTGGTGGAAAGCTCTATGGTTACAGTTTTGCGTAAAGCCGATTTTTCCCTACAACAAAGGAATAAAATTTTATTTAACTATCATGGTGGTTGTTAAACATTGAGAAGGTTCACCCAACTCAATCCCAAATTAAGCATCATCATTAAAACCCAACAAATTAAATTAAGAAACATGATGAGATTCACATGATAATCCAAGTACTAGATACTCAAAACATCCATAACCGGGGACACGGCAAACCATGATTAGTTTGTACACTCTGTAGAGGTCTGTGCACTTTTTCCCACAAGACTCGATCTCCTCCATTAGATTTCTCGCACTACATGGTGTTTGAGAAACGGATGACCGAGACATAGTCTTTCAGAAGCGTTTGCACCTTATGATGGGTAGACAGTTACGCCTACTTTCCCCTACATCTGCTAGTCTACCACTGTAACAGTTCACACGACTTAATCAACTATGCTAGAGCCCATAGTAGCATCGGAAGTTTCTATCATGAATAATCTCATGATCCCTTTGAGCCTGGCTGGCGGTCCATAGGAGAATCACACGGTACCCCGGGATTTCCAAAAATACAGGTAACATTGGGTTCCCCAGGTGCCTCAATCCACCCAGATGTGTATTAAAGTTGCCACCCTAAGTAAACCATTGATTAACAATCTCACATCTGTCATGGATACACTCACCCAATCCACTTCTACTGGCATAGCATAGCAATATAAGCAAACGTAGAAGTAACTCCCAAAGGTTTGATAATAAACAGATAATAGGTTCTACCTCATCTACTTCCCAAAACCCACATATTAATCAGATCCTAATCATGCAATTGTTTGAGGATTGATCTAACGCAATAAAACTGGGTAGTAAAGAGGTATGATCAAAGTGTTACTTTCCTTGTTGCTGATCCGTGAAACCTAGAGACTCGTAGTAGCAAGCGGCGCACTCCGACTACTCTATCGCAAACAAACAAACATACAATAAGCACTCATCTAAAGCATGGGTAAAACTCAAATAAGAGATCTAACCAGAAAGTTCAACTTAAGAACTCCGGTTTGCAGAAAGAATCAAATCAAACGAAGCAACGAAAGTCAAACGGCGAAAGAAACAAGCTTCACTTACTAATCTGGACCTGAGTCAAATTTTACAGTAGCAAAAGCTTGTTTGAGTTGGTTAAACGGAAAGAGGGTTTCAAGACGAAACTCCAGGCGCTTGAATTGTCTGATTCCGATAAACGAGTGAAAAGTTATACTAAAACAAAAATCGGATCAGAAATCGCAATCGAAAATAATCGCGGAAAATCCGAGAAAAAGAAAAATGGAAGAACAGGCTAACGAACGAACGTTCGCTGTCTGCGGGTAAACGATGAAAACCGTTCGTTAAAATGAACGTACGGACGAACGTCCGCAAAATAAATAAACCGGAAAAAAACTAAACCGATCTATTAAAAAAATAAACCACGGTTTCCTAAAAAACCAACGGTTTTCCAAAGAAAACCGGCAGCGGCGCGGGTGGCTACCTCCGGCGGTGGCGTGGTCCGGCGAGGGGCGGCGGGGCTCCGGCGGGTGGCGGCAGTTGGCAACGGCGGCGGGGTCGGCGGCGGTGGCGCGGGGTGGCTCCAGCGCGGGCGCGGGTGGCGGCGGCGCGAAGCGACGGCGCCGGTGGCGCGCGGCGGGCTAGGGTTAGGGTTAGGTGGTGGGGCGGCTGGGGTGGGCTGGCGGCAGTCGGCGGCTTATAAAGGCCGAGCGGAGAGGAGTCCGGGTCGCCCACGGCGGCCCGAGTCGGTTCATTTTTTTAAGTAATTCAGACGTCCAGAAAAAGAAAGAAAAGAAATACTAAACGGACTCCAAAAATCCCGAAATAAATTTTCGCCGTCCTCTAAAAATAAGCCGACCATGATGAACATTTATTTGGGCCTAAAACGCAATTTTGAAAAACGCACATTTTTCCTAATTCAAATAAAATAGCGATAAAACTCCGAAATAAAATCTTATTTGATTTTATTATTAAATCTCCAATGTTTCTTTATTTTGGGAAAGTCATTTTATTCCCTCTCTCTTATTTTTATAATAGAAATATTCGAAGAAAAAATAATGAAAATCAAATGATCCTATTTTCAAAATTTGAGAAAAACTCAAATATGAAAATAACGAAATCCCCAACTCTCTCCGTGGGTCCTCGAGTTGCGTAGAATTTCTAGGATCAAGCCAAAAATGCAATAAAATATGATATGCAATGATGATCTAATGTATAACATTCCAAATTGAAAATTTGGGATGTTACAAACCTACCCCCCTTAAGATGAATCTCGCCCTCGAGATTCGGGTTGGCTAGAAAATAGGTGAGGGTGGTCCTTCCTTAGATCTTCCTCTCGCTCCCAGGTGGCTTCATCTTTGGTATGGTGGCTCCACTAAACTTTGCAAAACTTGATAACCTTGTTGCGCGTGACTCGGCTGACAAACTCGAGAATCTTAACTGGTTTCTCCTCATAGGTCAAATTGCTGTCCAACTGAATCGCTTCCAGTGGCACTATATCTCTGAGAGGGATATCGGCCATCTCTGCGTGGCACTTCTTCAACTGGGAAACATGGAACACATCGTGTACTCCTGACAGTCCTTTAGGCAATTCCAACTTGTAAGCAACTTCTCCCATACGCTCCAAAACTTCGTATGGTCCCACAAAATGTGGCGCTAACTTTCCCTTAACTCCAAAACGCTTAACTCATCGAAGTGGGGACACTCGCAGATAAACCTTGTCTCCAACTTCGTAAGCTGTCTCCTTGCGTTTAGAATCTGCATAGCTCTTCTGCCTGGACTGGGCTACCTTGAGCCTATCGCGAATCTACTTAACCTTTTCTTCAGACTCTTTAATCAAATCTGGTCCAAACAACTGACGGTCTCCTACTTCATCCCACAACAACGGTGTCCTGCACCTTCTTCCCTACAAAGGGGCCATCGTCAAACTGGATTGATAATTGTTGTTGTAAGAGAACTCTACATATGGCAAATTGTCATCCCAACTAGATCCAGAATCTAGCGCACAAGCTCTCAGCATGTCCTCCAAAATCCGATTGACTCTCTCGGTCTGTCCATCTGTCTGTGGATGGAAGGTTGTACTGAACTCTAGCCTGGTACCCAAAGTTTCATGTAACTGATTCCAGAACTTTGAGGTAAACTGGGTTCCTCTATCTGGTACAATGGTCCTCGGAACTCCATGCAGACATACGATCCTGGTCATGTATATCTTTGCCAACTTAGCACTGGTGTAAGTGGTCTTCACTGGGATGAAATGAGCTACCTTCGTCAAACGATCGACTACAACCCATATTGAGTCATAGCCTGAACGAGTCATGGGTAATCCCATGATAAAATCCATGCGTAGCTTATCCCACTTCCATTCGGGTATCGGCAATGGCTGTAGCAATCCTGCTGGCTTCTGATGCTCTGCCTTCACTCTCTCACATACTGCTACATACTCCGCAATATCCTTCTTCATTCCAGTCCACCAGAAAGTGTCCTTCAAATCCAGATACATCTTGGTATTTCCTGGGTGAATTGAATACGGTGAATCATGGGCCTCCTGCAGAATCAACTTCCTGATCTCCGGGTCATTAGGCCCATAAACGCGGTCCTCAAACCATAGAGTATCGTGCTCATCCTCACGAAATCCCTTAGCTTTTCCCTTGCTCATTTTCTCCTTTATCTCGGCAATCTCCTTGTCTGTCTTCTGAGCTTCTCTGATCTTATTCATCAAAGTAGACTAAATTTCCAATGCTACTACATAGCCTCTCGGAACTATCTCCAAACATAGCTCGCGAAGATCCTCGGCTAACTCCTTTGGTAACTCTCTGGTCATGAGAGTGTTGACATGGCTTTTGCGGCTCAACGCATCGGCTACTACGTTAGCCTTTCCGGGGTGATAATGCAATCTCATATCATAATCCTTTATGAGCTCCAACCATCCTTTGCCTGAGATTCAACTCCTTCTGTATGAAGATGTACTTCAAACTCTTGTGATCCGTGTACACCTCACAATAGTTTCCAATGAGAAAATGTCTCCATGTCTTCAATGCGTGCACTACGGCTGCTAACTCCAAATCATGGGTGGCATAATTCAACTCATGGGGCTTAAGCTGTCGTGAGGCATACGAAACAACTCTTCCCTCCTGCATAAGCACTGCTCTAAGTCCTCGACGAGAAGCGTTGCAATATACTTCATAATCCTTGCGCTGATCTGGCAGAATCAACACTGGTGATGTAACCAAATGTTTCTTCAACTCCTGGAAACTGGCCTCACATTCCTCAGTCCAGTTGAACTTGGTGTCCTTCTTCAACAACTCCGTCATGGGTTTTGCAATCTTCGAAAAATTCTCAATGAACCTCCGGTAGTATCCTGCGAGTCCAAGAAAACTCTGGATCTCTCCCACGGTTGTGGGGGCTTCCGAATTTGTCACTGTGACAACCTTGGTGGGGTCTATTGCTATTCCTTCTCTGGATATAACATGTCCGAGGAATCCAACTTCCTTTAACCAAAAGTCACACTTGCTGAACTTGGCATATAACTGATGTTCTCTGAGCTTCCCAAGTACCAAGCGCAAATGCTCCTTATGCTCCTCCTCATTCTTTGAGTAGACCAAAATATCATCAATGAACACCACGATGAACTTATCCAGAAACTCCATAAACACCTTGTTCATCATGTTCATGAAATAGGCAGGTGAGTTAGTCAGACCAAATGACATAACGGTATACTCATATAGCCCGTACCTGGTGGTAAAAGTCGTCTTAGGTATATCCTGCTCTCGAATCTTCTGTTGGTGGTATCCTAATCACAGATCGATCTTGGAAAATATCTTAGCTCCTTACAACTGGTCAAACAGATCGTTGATCATCGGTAGTGGGTACTTGTTCTTGATTGTCACTTTGTTCAATCCTCGATAATCAACAACCATCCTCAACGATCCATCCTTCTTCTCCACTAGAAGCACTGGCGATCCCCAAGGTGACGAACTTGGGTGAATATAGCCTTTATCCAGTAACTCCTTAATCTGTTTCTTAATTTCCTCCAAATCCTTTGCGGGCATCCTGTACGGTCTCTTAGATATCGGCCCTATGCCTAGCAAAAGCTCAATCAAAAACTCAATGTCTCTATCCGGTGGCATGCCTGGCAACTCCTCTGGAAATACATCAGGGGAATCCTTCACCACTGGTACTTCCTCCTATACAACTCCTGATAAGGAATCTACTTGAGTCCTCTTCGGCTCATGCCATGACACATACTTGATCCTTCTTCCTTCTGGGGTGGTAAGCAAAATCGACTTGCTGGCGCAATTGATGTTTCCTCCATACATTGATAGCCAATCCATACCCAGAATCACATCCAAACCTTGTGACTCCAAAATTATTAAATCCGAGGGGAAAACATGCCTACCTATGGTCAATGGCACTTGAAAACATCCTTGACTGGCCATATATTCCGCTCCTGGTGAGCTTACTAACATAGGTGTTCTAAGAACCTTAGTGGGCAGTTTATACTTATCCACAAATCCCCTTGATATGTATGAATGTGATGCACCGGTATCAAAAAGAACGGTTGCAGTAAATGACTTAACCAAAAACTTACCTATTACTGCATCTGGCTGAGCTTCAACCTCCTCCACGTTAACGTGGTTCACCTATCCCCTGTTGAAAGGGTCCGGCTTCTTCCCAGAGCTTCCATTGTCGTTTCCATTCTTAGCTTCAGGACATTCATTGGCATAATGTCCAGTCTTCTGGCACTTGTAGCAAGTGACGTGGCTCAGGTCCTTCTTGGCTGGGGTTGATGGGTTGGTACGGTTCTGACTGTTGCTTCCTCCATTCCCATTACCATTCTTGGGGCCACTATGGTTGTGTGAGCTCCCTCCTCCATGGGTATGCTGAAAAGATCCTCCTAAGTTCGGGGTAAAACGAGGCTTCTGCTGAGCTCCAGAATTGTACTTCCCTTGTTCATACTTCCTCTTGCGGTTGTCAATCTGTTGTTGCTTCCCTTTAATCATGAGAGCTCTATCTACCAACTCCTGGTAGTTGTTGAAGGTTGCCACCATCAACTACATGCTCAGCTCATCATTCAGTCCTTCCAGAAACTTCTCCTGCTTAGCTGCATCCGTAGCAACGTCATCTGAGGCATGACATGCTAGCTTACTAAAGTCATCCACATACTGGCCAACTATACGTCCTCCCTGGCGCAAGTTGCGAAACTCACGCTTCTTCATGGCCATAGCTCCTGCTGAAACATGAGCAGTACGAAAAGCCTGCTAAAACTAGTCCCATGTGACAGTGTCGATGGGATAAGTGGCTGTGAAATTCTCCCACCATGATGCTGCAGGTCCATCAAGCTGATGTGCGGCAAAATGCACCTTCTCCGCATCTGTGTATCCTGCAGTGGTCAACTCCCTTCCCATCTTGCGGAGCCAATCATCTGCTACTATCGGCTCGGTGCTACTGGAGAACACTAACGGATTCAGCCTCAAGAAACGGGCTAAGTGATCAATAGGTGGTGGTGGTGGTGCGTTGTTGTTGTTGTTGTTGTTCCCCTGATTCTGATTCTGGACTAACATCTGCATCAATGCATTCTGCTCCTGGATCAACTGAGTGAGCTCCGGTGGGAAAGCAAATCCATTGTCCCGTCTCGGAGGCATCTGAGGGTTTAGAAAAGATGAGAATATAGAATAGAAATAGATCTAGAGGGAAAACACTACCATATGCACATGAGACAACTCAAACAATATCACTTCAATCAATTCAAACAAGGGCATACAATGGTCTAACTATCATTACAAAAGTGATTGGACTATACTATATACATGGGGGAATACTACTACTGTTATGGTGGTCGACTAGAAAAATTGATCGGTCGAAGACTCCATGATATCTGCTCCAGCTTCATCATCAAAGTCATCATCGCTATCGTCTGGGTCCGAGTCGGTGTTGTCGATGATGATGTAGTTCTCCGGGAAAGTGCAATCGGCGTCTTCTCCTCCAGTCACGGGGAATCCCATAAATACTTTTAGCTTCTTCTTCATATCATCATTCTTCTCCATGAGTGTCATCATTTCCTCCCCATATCCATCGCATGTGGACTTGAGTTCTTCTTCAGTTCTGTGATCTTGGTCAATGCCTTCTTCAGATCTATCATGCCTGCGCACATCTGGTTCTCCTGGCGACAAATGTGCTGGTTTAGCTCCTGGATGAAAGCTGCAATTGATCTATCCTTCCTGGTGCTGATCATCTCCCATTGCTCATCTCGGCGCCCACAAATCTGGTAAATAGTATCCTTGAGATCCTTGTGGTAAACTTCTCCAATACGTCCCATGGTGATGTCAGCTGCCATGCTCTTTCCTAGACTCCAGGTTGGTGCATCATAGGAAAACTCTATGGGCTCAGTGACGGGCATGAACGTCCTTCCTGGAACTTGAACTTGAATCATCCAAAGCTCCTCTTCTGGTAAGGTGGTGATGTAGGTCCAGGTAAAGCTTGGCACTCCGATGTTCAGGTATCTAGTGACTTCCTTCAAGTGGCGTCCAAAGGGTGTATCTTCATCCGGTTGCATGAACTTGTTCCTTGCATCCGCCATCCTAAAAGAGTAGAAAAGGGAGAGGAGTCAGAAATGAGAAGAGAGTAGTGATCTAGGGCTTTAGCTTAGTGGTCGTGTACTACAGTCAGCGTGTGCTCTGATACCATCTTGTAGCGACCAGACATCAAACAGTCTGATCTCTGTGCATCAGTGTCATCCCTAGATCGGTAATGGTGACACGCATAGTACTTGAAGGATTTATAACAGAGTAGCAATCACACACTTATTACATTGAATGTCTCAAAAGAGAACTTATTACAATAAATATAGCTTAAGGCCATCTAATAACGATAACAACGGAAGGCTTGGAAGATAAAGCGAGTCCATCAACTCCAACGGCATCATTGAGTATAAGACCATGACCTAAGGCACCTTACTCGTCGTCTGAAAAGTCTGCAACATGAATGTTGCTGCCCGAAACGGGTCAGCACATGGAATATGCTGGAAATATAACACATAGAGTGTAATGAACAGAATAATACTATACTACATGCATATATGGCTGGTGGAAAGCTCTATGGTTATAGTTTTGCGTAAAGCCAATTTTTCCCTACAACAAAGGAATAAAATTTTATTTAACTATCATGGTGGTTGTTAAACATTGAGAAGGTTCACCCAACTCAATCCCAAATTAAGCATCATCATTAAAACCCAACAAATTAAATTAAGAAACATGATGAGATTCACATGATAATCCAAGTACTAGATACTCAAAACGTCCATAACCAGGGACACGGCTAACCATGATTAGTTTGTACACTCTGCAGAGGTTTGTGCACTTTTCCCCACAAGACTCGATCCCCTCCGTTAGATTTCTCGCACTACATGGTGTTTGAGAAACGGATGACCGAGACATAGTCTTTCAGAAGCATTTGCACCTTACGATGGGTAGACAGTTACACCTACTTTCCCCTACATCTGCTAGTCTACCACTATAAGAGTTCACACGACTTAATCAACTATGCTAGAGCCAATAGTAGCGGCTACACACGGAAGTTTCTAGCATGAATAATCTCATGATCCCTTTGAGCCTGGGTGGCGGTCCATAGGAGAATCACACGGTACCCCAGGATTTCCAAAAATACAGGCAACACTAGGTTCCCCAGGTGCCTCAATCTACCCAGATGTGTATTAAAGTTGCCACCTTAAGTAAACCATTAATTAACAATCTCACATCTATCATGGATAGACTCACCCAATCCACGTCTACTGGCATAGCATAGCAATATAAGCAAACGTAGAAGTAACTCCCAAAGGTTTGATAATAAACAGGTAATAGGTTCTACCTCATCTACTTCCCAAAACCCACATATTAATCAGATCCAAAGCATGCAATTGTTTGAGGATTGATCTAATGCAATAAAACTGGGTAGTAAAGAGGTATGATCAAAGTGTTACTTGCCTTGCTATTGATCCGTGAAACCTAGAGACTCGTAGTAGCAAGCGGCGCACTCCGGGTACTCTATCGCAAACAAACAAACATACAATAAGCACTCATCTAAAGCACGGGTAAAACTCAAATAAGAGATCTAACCAGAAAGTTCAACTTAAGAACTCCGATTTGCAACAAGAATCAAATCAAACGAAGCAACGAAAGTCAAACGGCGAAAGAAACAAGCTTCTCTTACTATTCTGGACCTAAGTCAAATTTTACAGTAGCAAAAGCTTGTTTGAGTTGGTTAAACGGAAAGAGGGTTTCAAGACAAAACTCCAGGCGCTTGAATCGCCTGATTCCGATAAACGAGCAAAAAGTTATACTAAAACGAAAATCGGATCAGAAATCGCGATCAAAAATAATCGCGGAAAATCCGAGAAAAAGAAAAACGAACGAACAGGCTAACGAACGAACGTTTGCTGTCTGCGGCTAAACGACAAAAACCGTTCGTTAAAATGAACGTACGAATGAACGTCCGCAAAATAAATAAACCGGAAAAAACTAAACCAATCTATTAAAAAACAAACAATGGTTTCCTAAAAAACCAACGATTTTCCGAAGAAAACCGGCGGCGGCGCGGGTGGCTAACTCCGGCGGCGGCGGGGTCCAGCGAGGGGTGGCGGGGCTCCGGCGGGTGGCGGCGGTCGG
>NC_041391.1:421588335-421612247 GCF_002162155.2 Triticum dicoccoides | reverse complement strand
CGCGGGCGCGGGTGGCGGCGGCGCGCGGCTGCGGCGGCAGGCTAGGGTTAGGGTTAGGTGGCGAGGCAGCTGGGGTGGGCTAGCGGCGGTTAGCGGCTTATAAAGGCCGAGCGTAGAGGAGTCCGGGTCGCCCACGGCGGCCCGAGTCGGTTCAGTTTTTTTTGTTTTTTTTATAATTTAGACGTGCAGAAAAATAAAGAAAAGAAATACTAAATGGTCTCCAAAAATCCCGAAATAAAATTTCCCCGTCCTCTAAAAATAAGCCGGACAAGATGAACATTTATTTGGGCTAAAATGAAATTTTGAAAAATGCGCATTTTTCCTAATTCAAATAAAATAGCGATAAAACTCTGAAATAAAAATTATTAGATTTTATTATTAAATCTCCAATATTTCTTTATTTTTGGGAAAGTCATTTTAGTCCCTCTCTCTTATTTTTATAGCGTAAATATTCGAAGATAAAATAATTAAAATCAAATGATCCTATTTTCAAAATTTGAGAAAAACTCAAATATGAAAATAACGAAATCCCCAACTCTCTCCGTGGGTCCTCGAGTTGCGTAGAATTTCTAGGATCAAGCCAAAAATGCAATAAAATATGATATGCAATGATGATCTAATGTATAACATTCCAAATTGAAAATTTGGGATGTTACAGTCCTTGATCTTCAGAGGTGCTCTGCATTTTTGTTTTGCGGTCTCAAAAAGGGCTAGCGCTAGATACCATCTTGTTATACCATATTACGATTGTTTTGAGAAAGTGTTGTCATCCAAGTTTTATTATTATTGCTCGCTTGCTGATTATGCCATTGATATGAGTAAACATGAGACCAAGTGTTATTGTGAATGTGGTTAGTTCATAATCTTTGCCGAAAACTTGAATGTTGGCTTTACATATTTGCAACAACAAGAGCAAACATAGTTTGTAAAAGGTTTTCTTTATCACTTTCAGTTTATCAACTGAATTGCTTGAGGACAAGAAAAGGTTTAAGCTTGGGGGAGTTAATATGTCTCCATCGTATCTACTTTTCCAAACACGTTTGCCCTTGTTTTGGACTCTAACTTGCATGATTTGAATGGAACTAACCCGGACTGACGTTATTTTCAGCAGAATTGCCATGGTGTTATTTTTGTGCAGAAATAAAAGTTCTCGGAATGACCTGAAACTCCACGGAGAATATTTTTGGAATTAATAAAAAATACTGGCAAAAGAATCAAGGCCAGAGGACCCACACTCTCTCCACGAGGGTGGGGGCGCGCCCTGCCCCCCTGGGCGCGCCCCCTGCCTCGTGGGCCCCCTGGTGCTCCACCGACCTCAACTCCAACTCTATATATTCACGTTCGGGGAGAAAAGAGAGAAGGATTCATCGCGATTTATGATATGGAGCCGCCGCCAAGCCCTAATCTCTCTGGGAGGGCCGGTCTGGAGTCCGTTCGGGGCTCCGAAGAGGGGAATCCGTCGCCGTCGTCATCATCAACCTTCCTCCATCACCAATTTCATCATGCTCACTGTCATGCGTGAGTAATTCCATCGTAGGCTTGCTAGACAGTGATGGGTTGGATGAGATTTATCATGTAATCGAGTTAGTTTTGTTAGGGTTTGATCCCTAGTATCCACTATGTTCTGAGATTGATGTTGCTATGACTTTGCTATGCTTAATGCTTGTCACTAGGGCCCGAGTGCCATGATTTCAGATCTGAACCTATTATGTTTTCATGAATATATGTGAGTTCTTGATCCTATCTTGCAAGTCTATAGTCACCTACTATGTGTTATGATCCGACAACCCCGAAGTGACAATAATCGGGACCACTCCCGGTGATGACCGTAGTTTGAGGAGTTCTTGTGGGACCACTCTCGGTGATGACCGTAGTTTGAGGAGTTCATGTATTCACTAAGTGTTAATGCTTTGGTCAGGTACTCTATTAAAATGAGGCCTTAATATCCCTAGTTTCCAATAGGACCCCGCTGCCACGGGAGGGTAGGACAAAAGATGCCATGCAAGTTCTTTTCCATAAGCACGTATGACTATATTCGTAATACATGCCTACATTACATTGATGAACTAGAGCTAGTTCTGTGTCACCCTATGTTATAACTGTTGCATGAGGAATCGCATCCGACATAATTATCCATCACTAATCCAACGCCTACGAGCTTTTCACATATTGATCTTTGCTTAGTTACTTTACCGTTGCCACTGTTACAATTACTACAAAACTGCTACTGTTACTTCCGTTACTGTTACTTCCATACTACTTTGCTACTAAATACTGTGTTGCAGATATTAAGTTATCCAGGTGTGGTTGAATTGACAACTCAACTGCTAATACTTGAGAATATTCTTTGGCTCCCCTTGTGTCGAATCAATAAATTTGGGTTGAATACTCTACCCTCGAAAACGGTTGCGATCCCCTATACTTGTGGGTTATCACTCAACTAGTCTCTGTTTATTATGTAACTCCTATTTCGAGTTACTAATCTTAGTAACTCCTATTTCTGTAATGCTTCATCCTGCAACTAACTCATTAGTCACATTGCTTGCAAGGCTTATAGTGATGAGCATTAGCGAGAGGGCCCAGAGATACCTCTCCGATACACGGAGTGAATAATCCTATTCTCGATCTATGCCAACCCAACAAACACCTTTGGAGACACATGTAGAGCATCTTTATAATCACCCAATTACATTGTGATGTTTGATAGCACACAAGGTGTTCCTCCGGTATTCGGGAGTTGCAAAATCTCATAGTCAGAGGAACATGTATAAGTCATGAAGAAAGCAATAGCAATAAAACTTAACGATCATTATGCTAAGCTAACGGATGGGTCTTGTCCATCACATCATTCTTAATGATGTGATCCCATTCATCAAATGACAACACATGTCCATGGTCAGGAAACTTAGCTATCTTTGATTAACAAGCTAGTAAAGTAGAGGCATACTAGGGACACTTTGTTTTGTCTATATATTCACACATGTACTAAGTTTCCAGTTAATACAATTCTAGCATGAATAATAAACATTTATCATGATATAAGGAAATATAAATAACAACTTTATTATTGCCTCTAGGGCATATTTCCTTCATTTTGTCCCGCTCTTGCTGTGCCGTCATCCACCCCAACTGAGGTGCACCATCGACGGAAGAATTCACTACAACAAAGATTCCCCATGCAGACCTTCTTTCACCGCCTCAGATCATCTTTCCCATTGCCGGCAGCCATGCCAACTACATTACCATCATCAACTAAGCAAATGAACATGAGGACTACACAGTTCTGGAAGAGAGGTCGCACTCTTTTGTGTCTGCTTACGTTATACGTCGGTTATTATTACCTGCTACTTTATCGTCCTGTTCACCTTTTAGACTCCGAGTCAGGTCCAAACTAATGTTCAAACTTGAGTTTTAAAATGCCTGTGGGGCACATATCGAGGCAACAACGAATAGTATATGTCTACTATCTGGTTTATCTAGGGTCTTCTATGTGGTTCATGTTGGGTGGGCAACAAACAGTAGATGATCCATCATCTATCTTTCTAAACTGAAGCTATCATCTGCCTGCTATCATTAGTTTTGGATCTATCCACTCGTTTGCTACCATCAGTCTTGATTTCTGCATGCACCCCTTAGGCCTTACATAATCTAACTATGGTTTTTACTATGCATGTCAGTTATTGTACACAATCGTACTGAACATGTAGAGAAAAAGAGAAGACTGTTGCGTGGAAATATAATGTCATGCAGATGCCGCTCCATGGTGGGCGAAGTGGGGGGCCCCTCCCCCAATTCTAGATTGTATTCCAGAGGAAGATAACTATTCAAAGGGGGATTCAGAGGGAACCGACCACTCCTATTTACCCCTTGAGGTGTTTGCTCTAACCTGGCATGCTGATGTTGGTCATATCATGCATATGGCACCTCGCATTGCTTACTTTATACATCTTATATGTCATCAACTTAGTCTAGACTTGCTTTTTTGTGAATGCCACCTGTTTGGTTTCTATATCATACTCCCACCATTCCTAAATATTTGTCTTTTTAGAGATTTCAACAAGTGACTAGATACATAGCAAAATGAATGAATCTACACTCTAAAATAGGTCTATATACACTCGTATATGGTAGTCCATTTGAAATCTCTAAAAAGTAAAATATTTAGGGACGGGGGGAGTATATATGAATTATGCAATGACATCTTTGATACGTCCATTTTGCATCATGCTTTTATATCAATATTTATTGCATTATGGGCTGTTATTACACATTATATCTCAATACTTATGGCTATTCTCTCTTATTTTACAAGGTTTACCATGAAAAGGGGGAATGTCGGCAGCTGGAATTCTGGCTGGAAAAGGAGCAAACGTTGGAAACCTATTCTGCACAGCTCCAAAAGTCCTCATACTCCACGAAACAACCTTTTGGATTTAATAAGAATTTATGAGCAAAAGAAATAGGCCAGGGGGCCCACACCCTGCCCAGGAGACAGGGGGGCGCCCTCCTATCTCCTAGGCCCCGTGGTGGGCCTCCGGCGTCCATCTTCTGCTATATCATCACTTTTACCCTGGAAAAAATCGGGGGCAAGCTTATAGGACGAAACTCCGCCGCCACGAGGCGGAACCTTGGCGGAATCAATCTAGGGCTCTGGCGGAGCTGTTCTGCCGGGGACACTTCCCTCCAGGAGGGGGAAATCATCACCAACGTCATCACCAACGATCCTCTCATCGGGAGGGGGTCAATCTCCATCAACATCTTCACTAGCACCATCTCCTCTCAAAACCCTAGTTCATCTCTTGTATCCAATCTTGTCTCAAAACCACAAATTGGTACCTGTTAGTTGCTAGTAGTGTTGATTACTCCTTGTAGTTGATGCTAATTGGTTTACTTGGTGGAAGATCATATTTTTAGATCCTTTATGCATATTATTACTCCTCTGATAATGAACATGAATATGCTTTGTGAGTAGTTATGTTTGTTCCTGAGGACATGGGTGAAGTCTTGCTATTAGTAGTCATGTGAATTTGGTATTCGTTCGATATTTTGATGAGATGTATGTTGTCTTTTCCTCTAGTGGTGTTACGTGAACATCGACTACATGACACTTCACCATTATTTGGGCCTAGAGGAAGGCATGGGGAAGTAGTAAGTAGATGATGGGTTGCTAGAGTGACAGAAGCTTAAACCCTAGTTTATCCGTTGCTTCGTTAGGGGCTGATATGGATCCATATGTTTAATGTTGTGGTTATGTTTACCTTAATACTCCTTTTTGTAGTTGCGGATGCTTGCAATAGGGGTTAGTCATAAGTGGGATGCTTGTCCAAGTTAGGGTAGTACCCAAGTACCGGTCCACCCACATATCAAATTATCAAAGTACGGAACGCGAATCATATGAACGTGATGAAAACTAGCTTGACGATAATTCCCAATGTTTCCTCGGGGGCTCCTTTACTATTATTAGAATTTGTCCAGGCTTATCCTTTGCTACATAAAGGATTGGGCCACCTTGCTGCACTTTGTTCTTTATTTACTTGTTGCTTGTTACTATTTATCTTATCACAAAACTATCTATCACTTACTATTTCAGTGCTTGTAGAGAAAACCTTACTAAAAACCGCTTATCATTTCCTTCTGCTCCTCGTTGGGTTCGACACTTCGAAAGGACTACGATAGATCCCCTACACTTGTGGGTCATCAAGACTCTTTTCTGGCGCCGTTGCCAGGGAGTGTAGCGCTTTTGGTGAGTGGAACTTGGTAAGGAAACATTTATATAGTGTGCTGAAATTTTCTGTTACTTGTCACTATGGAAACTGATCCTTTGAGGGGCTTGTTTGGGTATCTTCACCCCAACCAGAAGAGCAAAGAGTTGCTTCTCAACCTACTGAACTTTATGAAAATATTTATTTTGAGATTCCTTCGGGTATGATAGAAAAACTGCTAGCTAATCCATTTGCAAGAGACGGAACATTGCATCCCGATTTACACCTTACCTTTGTGGACGAAGTATGTGGATTATTTAAGCTTGCAGGTATTCCCGATGATGTTGTCAAAAGGAAGGTCTTCCCTTTATCTTTGAAGGGAGATGCATTGACATGGTATAGGCTATGTGATGATACGAGATCTTGGAATTATAAGCGATTGAAGTTGGAATTTCACCAGAAGTTATATCCTATGCACCTTGTTCATCGGATCGTAATTACATATATAATTTCTGGCCTCGCGAAGGAGAAAGCATCGCTCAAGCTTGGGGGAGGCTTAAGTCAATGTTATATTCATGCCCCAATCATGAGCTCTCTTAGGAAATGATTATTCAGAATTTTTATGCTCGGCTTTCTCTTGATAATCGCAACCTGCTCGATACTTCCTATGCTGGTTCTAATATGCTGAAGACTATTGATTTCAAATGGGACTTATTGGAAAGAATTAAACGCAACTCTGAAGATTGGGGTTCTGACGATGGTAAGGAGTCAGGTATGACACCTAAGTTCGATTGTGTTAAATCTTTTATGGATACCGATGCTTTTCGTGGATTTAGCGCTAAGTATGGACTTGACTCTGAGATAGTAGCTACTTTTTGTGAAAATTTTGCTACTCATGTTGACCTCCCTAAACAGAAGTGGTTTAAATATAATACTCCTGGTGAAGTGAAAGTAGTTGCACCCATTACAGTCGAAGAAAAGACTATTACCTATAGTGATCCTATTGTTCTTACTGCTTATGTTGAAAAACCTCCTTTTCCTGTTAGGATAAAAGATCATGCTAAAGCTTCGACTGTTGTTCGTAAGAGTAATACTAGGACTTATACACCTCCTGAGCAAATTAATGTTGAACCTAGTATTGCTATGATTAAAGATATCTTGGATGAGGACTTAGATGGGCATGTTATTTCTTTCTTGGGTGAGACTGCTAATATTGCTAGACCTGATACTAAGACACGTAGACCTGTTGTAGGCATGCCTGTTATTTCTGTTAAAATAGGAGATCATTGTTATCACGGCTTATGTGATATGGGTGCTAGTGCTAGTGCGATACCTTATGATATTTATAAAGAAATTATGCACAACATTGCCCCCGTTGAATTAGAAGACATTGATGTCACTATTAAGCTTGCTAATAGGGACACCATTAAACCTGTCGGGATTGTTAGAGATGTTGAAGTTTTGTGTGGGAAGGTTAAATACCTTGTTGATTTTCTTGTTCTTGGTTCCCCACAAGATGATTTTTGTCCCATTATTTTTGGTAGACCCTTCTTGAATACTGCTAGTGCTAGGATTAATTGTGAAAAGAACATTGTCACTGTTTGCATAGATGGTATGTCTCATGAGTTTAATTTTGCTAAGTTTAGTAGACAACCTCGTGAAAGGGAACCACCTAGTAAGGATGAGATTATTGGTCTTGCTTCCATTGCTGTTCCTCCAACTGACCCGTTAGAACAATATTTGCTAGACCATGAAAACAATATGTTTATGAAGGAAAGGGAAGAAATAGATGAAGTGTTCCTTAAACAGGAACCTATGTTGAAACATAACCTTCCCGTTGAAATTCTTGGGGATCCCCCTCCACCCAAGGGTGATCCCGTGTTTGAACTCAAACCATTACCTGATAATCTTAAGTATGCTTATCTTGATGAAAAAGAAATGTATCCTGTTATTATTAGTGCTAACCTTTCAAAGAAAGAAGAAGAAAGATTATTGAAAACTCTGAAGAAGCACCAAGCTGCTATTGGATATACTCTGGATGATCTTAAGGGCATTAGTCCCACATTATGTCAACACAAAATTTCAGTGGAGAAAGATGCCAAACCAGTTAGAGATCCTCAAAGACGATTAAATCCCAAGATGAAGGAAGTGGTAAGGAAGGAGATACTAAAGCTCCTTGAGGCAGGTATTATTTATCCCGTTGCAGATAGTGAACGGGTAAGCCCTATCCATTGTGTCCCTAAAAAGGGAGGTATTACCGTTGTTCCTAATGATAAAGATGAATTGATCCCGCAAAGAATTATTACAGGTTATAGGATGGTAATTGATTTCCGTAAGTTAAATAAAGCTACTAAGAAAGATCATTACCCGTTACCTTTTATTGATCAAATGCTAGAAAGGCTATCCAAACACACTCATTTCTGCTTTCTAGATGGTTATTCTGGCTTCTCTCAGATACCTGTGTCAGCGAAGGATCAATCTAAAACTACTTTTACTTGCCCTTTTGGTACTTTTGCTTATAGACGTATGCCTTTTGGTTTATGTAATGCACCTACTACCTTTCAAAGATGCATGATGGCTATATTCTCTGATTTTTGTGAAAAGATTTGTGAGGTATTCATGGATGACTTCTCAGTCTATGGATCCTCTTTTGATGATTGTTTGAGCAACCTTGATCGAGTTTTGCAGAGATGCAAAGACATTAGTCTCGTCCTGAATTGGGAAAAGTGTCACTTTATGGTTAATGAAGGCATTGTCTTGGGGCACAAGATCTCCGAGAGAGGTATTGAAGTTGATAAAGCCAAAGTTGATGCTATTGAAAAGATGCCATGCCCCAAGGACATAAAAGGTATAAGAGGTTTCCTTGGTCATGCCGGTTTTTATAGGAGGTTCATTAAGGACTTTTCTAAAATCTGTAGGCCTCTGACTAATTTATTGCAAAAAGATATTCCTTTTGTCTTTGATGATGATTGTGTAGAAGCATTTGAAACACTTAAGAAAGCCTTGATCACTGCACCTATTGTTCAGCCGCCTAATTGGAATTTACCTTTTGAAATAATGTGTGGTGCTAGCGATTATGCTGTAGGTGTTGTTTTAGGGCAAAGAGTTGATAAGAAATTGAATGTTATCTAGTATGCTAGTAAGACTCTTGATACTGCCCAGAGAAATTATGCTACTACTGAAAAAGAGTTCTTAGCAGATGTGTTTGCATGTGATAAGTTTAGACCTTATATTGTTGATTCCAAAGTTACTATTCACACTGATCATGCTGCTATTAAATATCTTATGGAAAAGAAAGGTGCTAAGCCTAGACTCATTAGATGGGTTCTCTTGCTCCAAGAATTTGACTTGCATATTATTGATAGAAAGAGAGCTGAGAACCCCGTTGCAGATAACTTGTCTAGGTTATAGAATGTTCTTGATGACCCACTGCCTATTAATGATAGCTTTCCTGATGAACAATTAGCGGTCGTTAATGCTTCTCGTACTGCTCCTTGGTATGCTAATTATGCTAATTACATTGTTGCTAAATAGTTACCGCCTAGTTTCACATACCAGCAAAAGAAAAGGTTCTTTTATGATTTAAGACATTACTTCTGGGATGATCCACAGCTTTATAAAGAAGGAGTAGATGGTGTTATTAGACGTTGTGTGCCTGAGCATGAACAGGAACAGATTCTACGCAAGTGTCACTCTGAATCTTATGGAGGGCACCACGCTGGAGATAGAACTGCACACAAGGTACTACAATCTGGTTTTTATTGTCCTACTCTCTTCAAAGATGCTCGTAAGTTTGTCTTATCTTGTGATGAATGTCAAAGAATAGGTAACATTAGTAGACGTCAAGAAATGCCTATGAATTATTCTCTTGTTATTGAACCGTTTGATGTTTGGGGCTTTGATTATATGGGACCTTTTTCTGCCTCTAATGGTTATACACATATTTTAGTTGCTATTGATTACATTACTAAGTGGGTAGAAGCTATTCCAACTAGTAGTGCTGATCATAACACTTCTATTAAAATGCTTAAAGAAGTTATTTTTCTGAGGTTTGGAGTCCCTAGATATCTTATGACTAATGGTGGTTCACATTTTATTCATGGTGCTTTCTGTAAGATGCTTGCTAAGTATGATGTCAATCATAGAATAGCATCTCCTTATCATCCGCAGTCTAGTGGTCAAGTAGAGTTGAGCAATAGAGAGCTCAAATTAATTTGGCAAAAGACTGTGAATAGATCTAGAAAGAATTGGTCCAAAAAACTTGATGATGCATTATGGGCCTATAGAACTGCATACAAAAATCCTATGGGTATGTCTCCTTATAAGATGGTTTATGGAAAAGCATGTCATTTACCTCTTGAACTTGAACATAAGGCATATTGGGCTATCAAAGAGCTCAATTATGACTTCAAACTTGCTGGTGAGAAGAGGTTGTTTGATATTAGCTCACTTGATGAATGGAGAACCCAAGCGTATGAGAATGCCAAGCTTTTTAAAGAAAAAGTCAAACGCTGGCATGATAAGAGGATACAAAAGCGTGAGTTTAACGTAGCAGATTATGTGCTATTATTCAACTCTCGTTTAAGATTTTTTGCAGGAAAACTTCTCTCAAAATGGGAAGGTCCCTACGTTATCGAGGAGGTCTATCGTTCTGGTGCTATAAAAATCAACAACTTCGAAGGCACAAATTCGAGGGTGGTAAACGGTCAAAAAATTAAACATTATATTTCAGGTAATCCTATCAATGTTGAAACTAATATTATTGAAACCATAACCCCTGAGGAATACATAAGAGACACTTTCCAGAACGTTCCAGATTCCGAAAAGGTATAGGTATGTGGTACGGTAAGTAAACCGACTCCAAAACAACTCTAAAGGCAATTTTTATCAGTTTTGGATTATTTAAGAATTTTAGGAAGAAAGAAGTAGTCCGAAAGGGACACGAGGCCCCCACGAGAGTGGAGGGTGCGCCCCCCTGTAGGGCGCGCCCCCCTGTCTCGTGGGCACCTCGTGTGCCTCCCGGACTCCGTTTTCTTGTATGTTACGTATTTTGGTCGGTAAAATTTCATTACATATACTCCTGAAGGTTTTGACCACTGTATCACACAAATATCCTCTATTTTTGTTTCAAGCTGTTTCTGTTGCAGATTTAGAGCACCATGACTTCACCCTCCTCCAACAATGAAGACAAGGATGCTTGGCTTTTGAAGATAGAGCTGAAAAGAGAAGAACCAGAAGAGAGCAACAAGGATGAAGGGATCAAGAAAGCCATGGAGGTTCAAGCTCCGGCGGTGAAAGAAGAAGATATCCCTCAACCTTTACCTAACCTCTTTACTTCAACAGAGATTGAAGCTTTCAAGATGATTGAGTTAGCTCACATACAGAACAAGTATCTCACACAGGAGAATGTTCTGTTCAAGGATCATATTGCTGGACTTAAGGGCATTATCCGCAAGTTGGAGGAACTTTTACGCTCAATGTGCGATTATCCACCGTCATCATCACCACCTCCATCACCTCCGAGGACATAATCACATGGGTATGGGAACTCCCCTTGGCAACTACCAAGCTTGGAGGAGGTGCCCCTATATCATATCACCATCACACTCCTATCTTTACCTCTTTACTTAGTTCGATCCTTTTAGTAGTATCTTGATCTAGTAGTTTGAAATTTAGATATCAAGTAGTTTTGAATTTTGCTTTGTGATTTCTTTTTGTAATCGAGTCCGTGTGCTATTTATAATAAAGATTAGTGTTGAGTCAAGGGCTTTGCTATGTTGCTATGATCTTGAGAAAGTAGAAAGAATAAAAGAGTTCATATTGGTCTTATGGATAGTGATAACTTCACACATAGAAAGTATGAGGCATAAAAATTGTTGAGAGTTGATGAACGTAGCCTTGGTCATCGTTGCAATTAATAGGAAGTGATAAGGAAAGAGGGGTTCACATATAAATATATTATCTTGGACATCTTTTATGATTGTGAAGCACTCATTAAGTATGACATGCTAAAAGAGTTGGCGTTGGACAAGGAAGACAACGTAATGGTTTATGTTTTCCAACAACTCAGTTAAAGTATATTGTCATTGACCTTCCAAACATGTTGAGCTTGCCTTTCCCCCTCATGCTAGCCAAATTCCTTGCACCAAGTAGAGATACTACTTGTGCTTCCAAATATCCTTAAACCCAGTTTGCCATGAGAGTCCACCATACCTACCTATGGATTGAGTAAGATCCTTCAAGTAAATTGCTCTCTAAATATGCATGACTTATTAGTGCAGAGAAAATAAGCTTTGTACGAACTTGTTGTGGAAGTAATAAAAGCGACAAACTGCATAATAAAGGTCCACATACAAGGGGCAATATCAAGTGACGTTCTTTTGCATTAAGATTTTGTGAATCAACCCTAAACACGCATGACAACATCTGCTTCCCTCTGCGAAGGGCCTATCTTTTACTTTATGTTTTTAATTTATGCTTGAGTCAAGATGATCCTCACCTTTCCCTTTTTATTTTATCCTTTGGCAAGCTCCTCGTGTTTGAAAGATCATGATGCATATATCCAATTGGATGTAAGTTAGCATGGGCCATTATTGTTGACATCACCTAAAGCTGAATACGTTGGGAGGAAACACAATAAGCCCCTATCTTTCTCAGTGTCTGGCTGAAACTCTATAACCACAAGTATTGCGTGAGTGTTAATAGTTATAGGAGACTATGAGATAGTTGAGTATGTGAGCTTGCTAAAAAGCTCTATTATTGACTCTTTCTGATGTTATGATAAATTGCAATTGCTTCAATGACTGAGATTATAGTTTCTTAGTTCCAAATGAAGTTTTTGAACCATACTTGACATTGTGAATCGCTTATTACTTGAGCATAGGAAATCTTATGACAAAATCTATATATGTTGATGTTATTAGAATGATCATGATGCACTCATGTTCGTATTCTATTTTTATTGACACCTCTATCTCTAAACATGTGGACATATTTTTCGATTTCGGCTTCCACTTGAGGACAAGCGAGGTCTAAGCTTGGAGGAGTTGATAAGTCCATTTTGCATCATGCTTTTATATCAACATTTATTGCATTATGGGCTGTTATTACACATTATATCTCAATACTTATGGTATTCTCTCTTATTTTACAAGGTTTACCATGAAAAGGGGGAATGCCGGCAGCTGGAATTCTGGCTAGAAAAGGAGAAAACGTTGGAAACCTATTCTGCACAGCTCCAAAAGTCCCGAGACTCCACGAAACGACTTTTTGGATTTAATAAGAATTTATGAGCAAAAGAAATAGGCCAGGGGGCCCACACCCTGCCCAGGAGACAGGGGGCGCGCCCCCGCCCTATAGGGCGCGCCCTCCTATCTCCTGGGCCCCCTGGTGGGCCTCCGGCGTCCATCTTCTGCTATATCATCACTTTTACCCTGGAAAAAATTGGGGGCAAGCTTACGGGACGAAACTCCGCCCCCACAAGGCAGAACCTTGGCGGAATCAATCTAGGGCTCTGGCGGAGCTGTTCTGCCGGGGACACTTCCCTCCGGGAGGGGGAAATCATCACCAACATCATCACCAACGATCCTCTCATCAGGAGGGGGTAAATCTCCATCAACATCTTAACTAGCACCATCTCCTCTCAAAACCCTAGTTCATCTCTTGTATCCAATCTTGTATCAAAACCACAAATTGGTACTTGTGGGTTGCTAGTAGTGTTGATTACTCCTTGTAGTTGATGCTAATTGGTTTACTTGGTGGAAGATCATATTTTCAGATCCTTTATGCATATTATTACTCCTCTGATTATGAACATGAATATTCTTTGTGAGTAGTTATGTTTGTTCCCGAGGACATGGGTGAAGTCTTGCTATTAGTAGTCATGTGAATTTGGTATTCGTTCGATATTTTGATGAGATGTATGTTGTCTTTTCCTCTAGTGGTGTATGTGAACGTAGACTACATGACACTTCACCATTATTTGGGCCTAGAGGAAGGCATGGGGAAGTAATAAGTAGATGATGGGTTGCTAGAGTGACAGAAGCTTAAAAACCCTAGTTTATGTGTTGCTTCGTTAGGGGCTGATATGGATCCATATGTTTAATGGTGTGGTTATGTTTACCTTAATACTCCTTTTTGTAGTTGCGGATTCTTGCAATAGGGGTTAATCATAAGTGGGATGCTTGTCCAAGTTAGGGCAGTACCCAAGTACCGGTCCACCCACATATCAAATTATCAAAGTACCGAATGTGAATCATATGAACGTGATGAAAACTAGCTTGACGATAATTCACAATGTGTCCTTGGGAGCTCCTTTACTATTATTAGAATTTGTCCAGGCTTATCCTTTGCTACATAAAGGATTGGGCCACCTTGCTACACTTTGTTTACTTTATTTACTTGTTGCTTGTTACTATTTATCTTATCACAAAACTATCTATCACTTACTATTTCAGTGCTTGCAGAGAAAACCTTACTGAAAACCTCTTATCATTTCCTTCTGCTCCTCGTTGGGTTCGACACTCTTACTTATCGAAAGGACTACGATAGATCCCCTACACTTGTGGGTCATCAATCTTCTTTAGCCAGGCATCATATACTTGAATAATGCAATGTCATCCTATTTAGCCAGTCATCATATATGTGAATCGTATCGTGCCATACTATTTTTTTCATAATGTATTCCATTTGCCAACAATGTTTGTACATTCATCTACTCTTCCTATGCATCAGCCATTTGAGTCGGTCATGGGAAAATCTGGAGTGAAAACAAGTTCTTCTGAGCAGTCAGTGCTACCTGTCGATGCAAATTTCTTGCTGGTTACAAATAGCTCCTCAAAGGAGGATTCAGAGATAGATAGCTCCACGAGGTGTATGCTCTAACTTGGCAGGGTTATATTGCTCATATCATGCATATGGTGTCTTGCATTACCATGCCATCTGCTTAGATAAGAAATTGCTTTGTGTGAATGCCTCCTATTTGCTTTCTATATCAGATATGTGAATTATGCAATGCCATGTTTTTCGCCAGTTATCATATAGTGAATTATGCACCGCCGTCCTGTGTAGACATGCATCATATATGTGAATTATCTCATGCCATCCTTTTTTCATTACGTATTCCATTTGTCGATAATCTGTGTATATTGAACTACTCTTCATGTGTATCAGTCATTTCAGCCGGTTATGGAAAAATCTAGAGCGAAAACAAGGTATTCCGAGCAGGCAATGGTACCTGTTGAAGTATATATCTTGATGGTTACATGTAGCTCCTCAGAGGAGGATTCGCAGACAGATGACCAGTCCTATATCCCACCTGAGGTGTATTCTCTAACTTGCAATGTTTATATTTCTCATATCATGCATATGGTGTCTTGCATTGCTTAGTTTAGACATCATATACACAATATTCAATGCCATCTGCTTAGTTTAGAGATCACACATGCAAGTGCCAACTACTTAGTATATGAATCAATTATATGAATTATATCATGCCATCCTATACACTTATACAACATGTATGTGAATTATTTCATCCCAACCTATTTTAGAAAGACATCATATAGTTTTGTCATGTCATCCTATTCAGATACTCACCATATGTTGAATTATGCCATTATATCATGTTAAGTTATCCATCATATATCTGAAACTGTGTCATGCTATCCTGTTTAGTTAACCATCATATATGTGAAATTGTGTCATGTTGTCCTGTTTGGTTAGACAACATATATGTGAATTACCACATCTGCCTATTATACAATGTCTGTATATTCAATTTATTTTCTTGTTTAGCAGCCATTTGAACTGGAGGGGGTGATGGCAGTATCTAAGGGAGTAAAAACCCATTCTTCACAAAAGACGGTACTACCCATCGATGCATATAGAACCATGGTTGTACTGGCCCACGAATTAGCCCCACCACACATAATCGAGACTCTTCTAGATTGTACACTTACACCATTGGACAGAGAACCAGCTACACCCCATCTAACCCCAACCCCAGCAGATAGTAATCCACTTCTAGTTGACACAACACCGTGTCCACCACAGAGTACCCCCACACGAGCAGTTTGTAAAGCAACTGCAGTGCCCAAAGCATGAAGACCACCACAGCGAACCCAAACTCCACGTTTAAAGCAGAAGAGCAACTGTCCTCATGTCAGATTCCATAGCTAAGGTCCATACTCCTTTGCTCTTGCATCACTATATTTACTCATACCAACTAATTTCAAGTTTGAAGGATCCACTTGAAACTCCAATGGTGCAATAGGTATGTTTTAAAGCTATTTCTTTAACTGGATTATTCTAACTTCTTGCTCTATGTTGATTTAAGTTTCAGTTGTATAAATAGTTATGTTCTCATGTCATGCACATTACAAGTGTTGCCAGTGATGTATAGTTTCCCACACTTATATTTTGTCTATGTCATTGTGTCTTAAAAAGATATGATTTGAACTGTGTCTCTATCTTGATTTGGTAACATAAACTAGAATGATATAGACAATATAGTGACCATAGTACATAGATATATGTTTGTTTCATGTTATTATCATGTCCATCTTACTACTGAACCAGCTTACCAAAGTGAGTTTCATATACTACATGCTAAACATGTGATGTGTCTGTTTGTTTCTCTTGTAGAATGCGAACAGAATATTGGAGAAGGGCACCCCATTATGCAATGGTAGAGAAAGTAATGCAGATAAGGTTCAAGATAGTGAGACAACCATGTTGGTCTCCAAGAAAGGTGATAAAAACTATCTTGTAGACAGTGAGACAACCCAAAGTCCTGCAGTGATGTAGTGTTCGAGTTACTGGCCACTACTGCTAGCACAATCTCTTCGAACTCGCTGCCTGAATCACTTTGGATTCTTTAGTCTTAGTGATAAGCTGAGAGGTATCAGCCAGCTGTGTTGCGGCAAGAAGCCGAAGGACTAAGTAAGTCCTTGCAGAATTCAGATGCATAACAGCAAGTGCTGGACGATTATAGCGGCAAATAAGAGAAAACTAATAAGCTTACTAAGCTTCTTGCCAGCATGGTGGGTATCCAGGATATCGTTTCTTGAGCTCTTCTGAAGTGGTTTCAGTTCTCGGCTTGTTTTGCTGTCACGTTTATTTTCACCAGTGGCCAATTTAGATGCCCAATGTATGTAATATACTGCTTTGTTCACTATATTTGCACTGGTGGGGAACTTTGATGCCCAGTGGATGTAATATTTGTAATAGTCGTAATATCCTAGCGTAAGTTACTTGCTTATTTATTTTCTTATTGTCTTGTTTATTTTTTTGCTTGTAGTCACTGCAGTTCTTTTTCTGCGGTAACCTTTTTTTTTAGAACTAGACCACGATAACCATGGGCAACATATGGAGTGTTGTAACCATGGTCCTGCTGCCTGCTGTAGTGGGCCTCCTAAGGTCTGTATGATCCATGGGCCTTCTATGGGCCGTAGATTCAATGGGACTTCGACGGGCCGTATGATCGATTGGGCAAACATGGGCCGTACTTTCGTGTACAATTAACAGACCGCAATATGGGCCATAAATGGGCTATAATGGGAATCGTCCATTTATGGGTCGACCATAACAGGCCGTTAATAGGTACATGTGTACAACAGGCTTAATTCTAACGGCAGGCATAACAGGTCGTTAATGGGCCATATTTGATGACGCTATGAAAACGGCCCAACGGTTTAAAGGGCCATAGACGGGACGAATTTTACCACAGGCTAAATTTGGCCCACAAGCGAAACAGGCGAGTAACGGATCGTAAGTAATGAATGCCGGAAATGCGCCCAATAATAAATGGGCCCTTAGAAGGCCGAAAGATAACACGGGTTGAAATGGCCCAATGAAATGATGGGTTGTTAATGGGTATAAAGTGATATAATGTTCATTATGGGCCAAGATTTACAAAGGGCCTCATATGGGCCGAAAGACGTCATGGGTCATACATGGGCCGGAAGTTACAACGGGCTGGAATCATATTGGACGGCCCATATGGTGGTACTGGGTCTAATTCAGATAGGCTATAATGGGCCATGAGTTAGCGGGCTGTAAAAGGGCTATATGCGAACAGGCCATTAACAGGTCTTCGGTGTGTCGGGTCGTTACCTTTTGACTAAGTCAAATGGGCCGGTTGTTTGACTTGAATGGGCCACTGTTGGGCCGAGCCACGTGTCGATGTATGATAGGCGTGTCCCGTCCATTCACTGGATGACATCTGTCCCAGCATTGAGCTGACACGTGGATACTCCAGCGAATGAGAATTTTACACGTGGAAAATCCCCACTGGTTAGGGCTGTTAACGGGTTATCAGATTCAAACTGGAACCTGATAGCTTAACGGCGGCTTGTTATGGTGGATGCCACGTGTCGGCTACCCTTGACGAAAACACTTCCATGACGCGCGATTTATCATCATGGAAGTGGACACTTCCGTGATGACAATTTTGATATTGTCATGGAACACTTCTACGGCAGTACATGTATGACTATCTTGATTCTATCATAAAATCATCATGGATGTACATGCATGACAGAAAACGTGACCTACTGTGAAAAACACATATCATCACGGAAGTGATTTTTTTGTAGGGTGACTTATGGCCACAATAAGCTCAATACTGATCAATGGTAACCTGGACTTTCTTTGACCTGGAGACTTGTAGTCTGCGCATAAATATGATGAGCATAAAATTCCTACAAATAAATAAATAGAGAATACAAACATGTATATCACAATATTTATAAGTCAGCTTTCAAGGCTCGACGAAAAGACCGGCTTTTGAAGCTCAAGTCTTGGTTTATCCTTGCTATCAGTAAGCTGGCTCTCACATGACTTAAGACCTCGTTTTAATCTTGACAAGTTCAGGGTCGTGAAGATTTACTTTTCAAGAGTACGACGGGTCATCTTGTTCGGAGTAGCATCAAGCATACAGGCAGGTTTAACCAATAATGTGGCATTTTTGCCGGGTCAAAAGGGTGAGAAAGCTAAACTTGATGAGTTGGAAGCCCCCAAGTTCCCTTATGATCAATTAATGAAAGACTCATGCACAATATATGAGATGAAATGATAGAGGCCTGAAGTTTCGGGGATGTTGGCTTTATTATGTTGATCATAAAAATATATACATGATATGTATGTACAATGATTGGAGCTAGTGGCTCAAGTGTAGTAAGGCCGAAGGTGAGCAATGTTCGAGGGCCTGTTTGTCTCCTCCTCTGAGGTGTGTGACTTATTATTTTCATGTATGTTGATGAGATAATATGACCCATTGTTGAGGTTCTTGCTAACCACAAAAGGTCCTTCCCAAGGAGGGGAAAGCTTATGCATGTCTGTCTGATCTTGAATCAAACGGAGCACTAAGTCGCTCTCTGGAAAGTCCGGTTTCGAACCCTGCGGCTATGATAGCGACATAGGTCTTGTTGATAAATCGTGACCGAGCCACTACGAGATCCCGTTCTTCCTCCAAGGCAGTTGACGTGCTGTCTCGTTATCTGCTTCAACATAAGCCGTCACCCTGGGCGAGTCATGACGGATATCACTTGGGAGAACCGCTTCTGCACCGTAAACCATGAAGAATGGCGTGTATCCTGTCGACCTATTAGGTGTAGCCTTTATGCTCCAAAGAACGGAAGGCAACACTTTGACCCAACAACCCAGAGTGCGCTCCAAAGGAACCATGAGCCGGGGTTTGATCCTTCATAGTATCTCCTGGTTAGCATGCTCGGCTTGGCCATTGGACTGTGGATGAGCCATAGATGAAACATCAAGCCGGATTTGTTCCCTCTGGCAGAGTTCTTTCATAGCCCCTTTAGACAAATTTATCCCATTATCAGTGATGATACTATGAGGGTAACCAAAGCAGAAGATCAACTTTTTCACAAACTGGACTGTAGTCACTGCCTCACAATTGTTGACTGGCTCTGCTTCAACCCACTTGGTAAACTTATCAACTGCAACCAGAAGGTGAGTCTTTTTATCCTTAGACCTCTTGAAGGGTCCGGCCATATCAAGCCCCCAGACTGCAAATGGCCAAGTTATTGGGATCATCTGCAATTCTTGAGCCAGCACATGAACTTGTCTTGAAAATTTCTGGCAACCATCACACTTGCTGACAATATCTTCTGCATCAGCATGAGTTGTCAACCAGTAAAACCAGACAAAAAGCCTTGGCCACCAAATACCTTGACACGGCGTGATGACCACAATCTCCCGCATGAATTTCCTGCATAATCTCATGGCCTTCTTCAGGGGAAACACAACGTTGAAACACGTCTGTCACACTGCATCTGTATAACTCGCCACTGACGATTTTCATGGATTTATACCTCCTTATGATCTGTCGTGCCAAAATTTCATCATCTGGCAACTCGCCCCGGGTCAGGTAAGCTAGGTAAGGCGCCGTCCAATCCAGGATAGCCCGCAGAGCCACCACCAACTGTCTTTCAGGGTCAAGTATAGCAAGATCTTCCTTTGAAGGCAGCTTGACAGAAGGGTTATGCAACACATCAAGTAACACATTAGGGGGAACTGACTTACATTGAGAACCTAGCCGAGACAAGACATCAGTCGCCTCATTATGTCACCGGTCTATGTGATCCACTTGATAACCCTTGAAGTGACCAACGATATTAGTTACCCTCTGACGATAAGCCGCCATGAGAGGGTCTTTAGAATCCCACTTCCTTAAAACTTGCTGGGCAACGAGGTCTGAGTCACCTAGACATCTAACCCGGCTCAAGTTCATCTCCTTGGCCATATGGAGCCCATGTAACAAGGCCTCGTACTCAGCTGCATTGTTAGTACAGGGAAACATGAGCTTAAGAACATAACAAACTTTATCACCTCGTGGGGAAGATATAACAACTCCAGCCCCCAAGCCTTCCAACTGCCTAGACCCTTCACAATGTATCGTACAATATGTATTGTCTAGCCTTTCCTTAGGTGTTTGTAACTCGGTCCAGTCATTGATAAAATCCACCAAAGCCTGAGACTTGATTGTAGTTCGAGGCGTATATTTTAGATGATGTGGTCCAAGCTCAATTGCCCATTTAACAACCCGACCTGTAGCCTCTCTGTTTTGGATAATGTCCCCCAGAGGAGTTGAACTGACCATAGTGATTGGATGCCCCTGAAAGTAATGCTTCAACTTGCGGCTAGCCATGAATACCGCAAAAACCAATTTTTGCCAGTGTGGATACCTTTGCTTAGACTCTGTCAAGACATCACTAACATAATACACCGACCGCTGAACTGGATACTCCTTCCCTGCCTCCTTACGCTCCACGACAACTGTTATGCTAACAGCCTTATTATTAGCCGCCACATACAGGAGCATAGGCTCTTTGTCTATTGGAGCAGTCAAGACGGGAGGCTCAGCCAACTACCTCATAGGTGCTTCAAAGGCTTCATTGGCAGCATCACTCCAGATGAAATTATCCATCTTTTTCATCATCTGATATAGGGGAATTGCCTTCTCACCCAGGCGGCTTATGAACTAGCTCCAAGCTGCAATACGACTCACCGAGCGCTGGACGTCGTCGATATAGGCCGGCTTAGACAGAGATGTGATAGCTTGGATTTTCTCCGGGTTAGCTTTGATGCCCCTTTCTAAAACCAGAAAACCTAACAATTTTCCAGCAGGTACCCCCAAAACACACTTGGCCGGGTTAAGCATCTTTTGGTACAGCCAGACATTATCGAAAGTCTCCTTCAAGTCAGCAAGCAAGGTTTCTTTCTTCCTAGACTTAACCACAATGTAATCTACATAAGCATGAACATTGCGTCCAATCTGCCCATGAAAGCAATTCTGAACACAACGTTGATAAGCCGCCTGGGCACTCTTGCACCCAAAAGGCATAGATACATAACAGAAAGCTCCAAAGGGCGTGATGAATGTCGTCTTCTCCAGATCCTTCACTGCCATTTTGATTTGATGATAACTAGAATAAGCATCCAGAAAACACAAACTCTCACAACTCGTTGTAGCATCGATGATCTGGTCAATACGGGGGAGAGCAAACGGATTGGTTGGACAAGCCTTGTTAAGATCTGTGTAATCCACACACATACGCCAAGTACCGTTCTTTTTAAGTACAAGCACCGAGTTAGCCAACCACTAAGGGTGGAAAACTTCAATGATAAAGTCAGTGGCTAAGAGTCGGGCCACTTTTTCTCCAATAGCCTTATGCCTCTCTGATGACCCACAAGTATAGGGGATCTATCGTAGTCCTTTCGATAAGTAAGAGTGTCAAACCCAACGAGGAGCAGAAGGAAATGATAAGCGGTTTTCAGCAAGGTATTCTCTGCAAGTACTGAAATAAGTAGTAACAGATAGTTTTGTGACAAGATAAATTGTAACGAGCAACAAGTCACAAAAGTAAATAAAGTGCAGCAAGGTGGCCCAATCCTTTTTGTAGCAAAGGACAAGCCTGGACAAACTCTTATAATAGTAAAAGCGCTCCCGAGGACACATGGGAATATCGTCAAGCTAGTTTTCATCACGCTCATATGATTCGCGTTCGGTACTTTGATAATTTGATATGTGGGTGGACCGGTGCTTGGGTGCTGTTCTTACTTGAACAAGCATCCCACTTATGATTAACCTCTATTGCAAGCATCCGCAACTACAACAAAAGTATTAAGGTAAACCTAACCATAGCATGAAACATATGGATCCAAATCAGCCCCTTACGAAGCAACGCATAAACTAGGGTTTAAGCTTCTGTCACTCTAGCAACTCATCATCTACTTATTACTTCCCAATACCTTCCTCTAGGCCCAAATAATGGTGAAGTGTTATGTAGTCGACGTTCACATAACACCACTAGAGGCTAGACAACATACATCTCATCAAAATATCGAACGAATACCAAATTCACATGACTACTAATAGCAAGACTTCTCCCTTGTCCTCAGGAACAAACGTAATTATTCACAAAGCATATTCATGTTCATAATCAGAGGGGTAATAATATGCATAAAGGATCTGAACATATGATCTTCCACCAAATAAACCAACTAGCATCAACTACAAGGAGTAATCAACACTACTAGCAACCTACTAGCACCAATCCCGGACTTGGAGACAAGAATTGGATACAAGAGATGAACTAGGGTTTGGAGATGAGATGGTGCTGGTGAAGATGTTGATGGATATTTCCCTCTCCCGATGAGAGGAGCGTTAGTGATGACGATGGTGATGATTTCCCCCTCCCGGAGGGAAGTGTCCCCAGCAGAATAGCTCTGCCGGAGCCCTAGATTGGTTCCGCCAAGGTTCCGCCTCGTGGCGGCGGAGTCTCGTCCCGAAAGGTTGCCTTCTATTTTTTTCTCATCGAAAGACTTCATATAGGAGAAGATGGGCGTCGGAGAGCCACCAGGGGGCCCACGAGGTAGGGGGGCACACCCCAGGGGGGCGCGCCCCCACCCTCGTGAGCAGGGTGTGGGCCCCCTGGCCTTCATATTTGGCGACATTTTTTCTTTATTTATTTTAAGATCTTCCGTGGAGTTTCAGGACTTTTGGAGTTGCGCAGAATAGGCCTCCAATATTTGCTCCTTTTCCAGCCCAGAATTCCAGCTGCTGGCATTCTCCCTCTTCATGTAAACCTTGTAAAATAAGAGAGAATAGCCATAAGTATTGTGACATAACGTGAAATAACAGCCCATAATGCAATAAATATTGACATAAAAGCATGATGCAAAATGGACATTTCAACTCCCCCAAACTTAGACCTCGCTTGTCCTCAAGCGAAAAGCCGATAACAATAAATATGTCCTCATGTTTAGAGGTAGAGGCGTCGATAAAAATAAAATATGGTCATGAAGGCATCATGATTATTTCTATAACAGCAACATATATAGATTTTTTTCATATGATTACTTATGTTCAAGTGATGATCTTTTCACAAAGCCAAAGTATGAATCAGAAACCTTATTGAGCACCAACAAATTATAACCTCAGTCATTGAAGCAATTGCAATTTGTCATAACGTCGGAATGAGTATATGTCAGAGCTTAAAAGCAAGTCCACATACTCAAGTATCACTTAGTCCTTCATAATTGCTAACACTCACGCAATACTTGTGGTTACGGAGTTTTAATCGGACTCAGAGAAAGATAGGGGCTTATAGTTTTGCCCCACAACCTTTTACCTCAAGGGTAATGTCAACAATAATAATTCATGCTCCCCTACATCCAATTAGATAT
>NC_041391.1:421498621-421588189 GCF_002162155.2 Triticum dicoccoides | reverse complement strand
ATATATATCATGTTCTTTCCAACATGCTGAGCTTGCCAAAGGATAAAATGAAAAAGGAAAGGTGAAGATCACCGTGACTCTTGCATAAGGTAGAGGATAATAATAAAAGATAGGCCCTTCGCAGAGGGAAGCAGAGGTTGTCATGCGCGTTTAGGGTTGATGCACAAAATCTTAATGCAAAAGAACGTCACTTTATATTGCCCCTTGTATGTGGACCTTTATTATGCAGTCCGTCGCTTTTATTACGTCCACAGCAAGTTCGTACAAAGCTTATTTTCTCCGCACTAATAAGTCATGCATATTTAGAGAGCAATTTTTATTGCTTGCACCGATGACAACTTACTTGAAGGATCTTACTCAATCCATAGGTAGATATGGTGGACTCTCATGGCAAAACTGGTTTAAGGGTATTTGGAAGCACAAGTAGTATTTCTACTTGGTGCTGAGAATTTGGCTAGCATGAGGGGGAAAGGCAAGCTCAACATGTTAGAGGATCCATGACAACATACTTTATCTCAGATGTAAGAAAACATAACTCATTATGCTGTCTTCCTTGTTCAACCTCAACTCTTTAGCATGTCATATTTTAATGAGTGCTCCCAATCATAAAAGATGTCAATGATAATATATCTATATGTGAAACCTCTCTTTACTTATTACTTCCAATTAATTACAACGATGAGCAAAGCTATATTTGCCAACTCCCAACAACTTTTAATCATCATACTCTTTCTATGTGAAGCCATTACTTTCAATAAGATCAATATGAACTCTTTGATTCTTTTTATTCTTTTTTCTTCTATTCACCCAAGATCATGGCAAAATAATCAAGCCCTTGACTCAACACTAATCTTTATTATATAGCTCACGGACTCGATTACAAAGAAGGATCATAAAGCAAAACTCAAAACTAGATCATGCCATAACTTTATTCTGCTAAATCAAGATACTACTAAAAGGATCGAACTAAGAAAAACGGTAAAGATAGGAGTTGTGATGGTGATACGATACCAGGGCACCTCCCCGAAGCTTGGCAGTTGCCAAGGGGAGTGCCCATACCCATGTGATTATGTCTTCTGGGTTGGTGAAGTAGGAGTTGTTGATGATGGAGTTGTTGTATTTTTCTTCTCTAGCTTGCGTCCGAGGCTAAAATTTTCCTCCCTCAGATCCTCATTCTCGAGCTCAAGTTTCATTATCTTTTTGCATAGTGTTGCCTTGCTGTCTTGCAAAAAATGAGGTGGGATAGATTGGACCTTAGGGAGGCTTGGCTTCTTGAACTCCACATGCATATCACCAGGTTGAGGTAGTGGATCATCCTCT
Source organism: Triticum dicoccoides (assembly GCF_002162155.2). Lineage (NCBI taxonomy): Eukaryota > Viridiplantae > Streptophyta > Magnoliopsida > Poales > Poaceae > Triticum > Triticum dicoccoides. The sequence goes on along the minus strand of NC_041391.1, from coordinate 421,586,869 downwards.
TCATCGGAACTTGTTTCCTCCTTCCTCTTTGGATCATAGTCTTCTTCTTCCTCCGTGGTCCAGCCATAATGTTCCACATCCCCATATACTTTTGGGTTTGCAATATAATCAGCCATGTAGCTCTCTCCCTCCGAATCTTGGGACGACATCTTGTTCTAATCTGCAGCAGCAACAGCTCGAAACAAAAACAGAGGATATTTGCGTGATATGAGAGTCAAAACCTTCGGGAGAATATATAATGAATTTTTACCGACCAAAATACGTATCGTGCAAGGAAACGGAGTCTGGAGGGCACACGAGGTGCTCACGAGGTAGGGGGCGTGCCCAGGGGGGTAGGGCGCGCCCTCCACCCTCGTGGAGGCCTCGTGTCCTTCCCGGACTGCTACTTATTTTTCTATTTTTCTAAATAATCCAAAACGGAGAAATATTGCCTTAAAAATTGTTTTGGAGTCGGTTTGCTTACCGTACCACATACCTATTCCTTTTCGGGGTCTGGAACGGTCTGGAAGCTGTCCCTTATGTATTCCTTCGGGGTTACGGTTTCAATAATATTAGTTTCAACATTTATAGGATTACCTGAGATATAGTGTTTGATCCTTTGACCGTTTACCACCTTCGGATTTGTGCCTTCGAAGTTGTTGATTTTTATGGCACCGGAACGATAGACTTCCTCGATAACGTAAGGGCCTTCCCATTTAGAGAGAAGTTTTCCTGCAAAAAATCTTAAACGAGAGTTGTATAGCAACACATAATCGCCTACATTAAACTCACGCTTTTGTATCCTTTTGTCATGCCATCTTTTAACTTTTTCTTTAAACAACTTGGCATTTTCATAAGCTTGGGTTCTCCATTCATCAAGTGAGCTAATATCAAATAACCTCTTCTCACCGGCAAGTTTGAAATCATAGTTGAGCTCTTTAATAGCCCAATATGCCTTATGTTCTAGTTCGAGAGGTAAGTGATATGCTTTTCCATAAACCATTTTATACGAAGACATACCCATAGGATTCTTATATGCAGTTCTATAGGCCCATAATGCGTCATTCAGTTTCTTGGACCAATTCTTTCTAGACCTATTGAAAGTCTTTTGCAAAATTAATTTGACCTCTCTATTGCTCAATTCTACTTGACCACTAGACTGCGGCTGATATGGAGATGCAATTCTATGATTAACGTCATACTCCCTCCGTCTCAAAATAAGTGTCTCAACTTTGTACTAGCTCTAGTACAGATTTAAACTAAGCTCAAGACACTTATTTTGGGACGGAGGGAGTATTTAGCAAGCATCTTACGGAAAGCACCGTGAATAAAGTGTGAACCACCATCAGTCATTAAATATCTAGGGACTCCAAACCTCGGAAAAATAACTTCCTTAAGCATTTTAATAGAGGTGTTATGATCAGCACTACTAGTTGGAATAGCTTCTACCCACTTAGTAACGTAATCAACAACAACTAAAATATGTGTATATCCATTAGAGGCAGGAAAAGGTCCCATATAATCAAACCCCAAACATCAAACGGTTCAATAACAAGTGAATAATTCATAGGCATTTCTTGACGTCTACTAATATTACCAATTCTTTGACATTCATCGCAAGACAAAACAAACTTACGGGCATCCTTGAAGAGAGTAGGCAAATAAAAACTAGATTGCAATACCTTATGTGCAGTTCTGTCTCCAGCGTGGTGTCCTCCATAAGCTTCGGAGTGACACTTGCGTAGGATCTGTTCCTGTTCATGCTCAGGTACACAACGTCTAATAACACCATCTACTCCTTTATAAAGATGTGGGTCATCCCAAAAGTAATGTCGCAAATCATAGAAAAAGCTTTTCTTTTGCTGGTATGTGAAGCTAGGTGGTATAAATTTAGCAATAATATAATTAGCATAATCAGCATACCATGGAGTGCTACGAGAAGTGCTTATGACATTTAATTGTTCATCAGGAAAGCTATCATCAATAGGTAGTGGGTCATCAAGAACATTCTCTAACCTAGATAAGTTGTCTGCAACGGGGTTCTCAGCTCCCTTTCTATCAACAATATGCAAATCAAATTCTTGCAGCAAGAGAACCCATCTAATAAGTCTCGGTTTTGCATCTTTCTTTTCCATAAGATATTTAATAGCAGCATGATCAGTGTGAATAGTTACTTTAGAATCAATGATATAGGGTCTGAATTTATCACAAGCAAATACAACTGCTAAAAGTTCCTTTTCGATAGTAGCATAATTTCTTTGAGCATTGCCAAGAGTCGTACTAGCATAATGGATAACATTTAATTTCTTATCAACTCTTTGCCCTAGAACAGCACCTACAGCATAATCACTAGCATCACACATAATTTCAAAGGGTAAATTCCAATCAGGTGGCTGAACAACAGGTGCAGAGACTAATGCTTTCTTAAGTATTTCAAATGCTTCAGCACAATCATCATCAAAGACAAATGGTACATCTTTTTGTAGTAAATTAGTCAGAGGCCGAGAGATTTTTGAGAAGTCCTTAATGAACCTCCTATAAAATCTGGCGTGACCAAGGAAACTTCTTATACCTTTGATGTCCTTGGGACATGGCATCTTTTCAATAGCATCAACCTTGGCTTTGTCAACTTCAATACCTCTTTCAGAAACTTTGTGCCCCAAGACAATACCTTCATTAACCATAAAGTGGCACTTTTCCCAATTCAAGACAAGATTAGTTTCTTCACATCTCTGCAAAACTCGAGCAAGATTGCTCAAGCAATCATCAAAAGAGGAACCATAGACGGAAAAGTCGTCCATGAAAACCTCACAAATCTTTTCACAAAAGTCAGAGAATATAGCCATCATGCATCTTTGAAAGGTAGCAGGTGCATTACGTAAACCGAAAGGCATACGTCTATAAGCAAAAGTACCAAAAGGGCATGTAAAAGTAGTCTTTGATTGATCTTTAGCCGACACAGGTATTTGAGAGAAACCAGAATAACCATCTAGAAAGCAATAATGTGTATGTTTGCATAATCTTTCTAGCATTTGATCAATAAAAGGTAAGGGGTAATGATCTTTCTTAGTAGCCTTATTTAATTTACGGAAATCAATTACCATCCTATAACCTGTGATAATTCTTTGCGGAATCAATTCATCTTTATCATTAGGGACAACAGTAATACCTCCCTTCTTAGGGACACAATGGACAGGACTTACCCACTGACTATCAGCAACGGGATAAATTATACCTGCCTCTAGAAGCTTGAGTATTTCTATTCTTACCACTTCTTTCATTTTAGGATTCAAACGTCGTTGAGGATCACGAACTGGTTTAGCATCCGCTTCCAAATTTATTTTATGTTGACATAGAGTGGGACTGATGCCCTTAAGATCATCCAGAGTATATCCAACAGCGGTGCGGTGCTTCTTCAGAGTTTCCAATAATCTTTCTTCTTCATGCTCTGAAAGGTTAGCACTAATAATGACATGATATATTTTCTTTTCATCAAGATAAGCATATTTAAGATTATCAGGCAACGGTTTAAGCTCAAACACGGGATCACCCTTGGGTGGAGGAGGATCCCCTAGGATTTCAACAGGCAAATTGTGTTGCAGAATAGGTTCCTATTTAAAGAATACTTCATCTATTTCCCTTCTTTCATTCATGAACATATCATTTTCATGGTCTAGCAAATAGTGTTCTAAAGGATCACTAGGAGGTATGGCAATAGAAGCAAGACTGATAATTTCATCCTTACTAGGCAATTCTTCCTCGCGATGTTGTTTACTAAATTTAGAGAAATTAAACTCATGAACCATATCATCCAAGCCAATAGTAACAACATTCTTTTCGCAGTCTATCTTAGCATTAACAGTATTCAAGAAGGGTCTACCAAATATAATGGGACAAAAGCTATCTTGTGGAGAACCAAGAACAAGAAAATCAGCAGGATATTTGGTTTTTCCACACAAGACTTCAACATCTCTAACAATTCCTATTGCGGATATAGTATCTCTATTGGCAAGTTTAATTGTAACATCAATATCTTCTAACTCAGCCGGTGAAATATCATGCATAATTTCTTCATACAAGGTAATAGGTATAACACTAGCACTAGCACCCATATCACATAACCCATGATAACAATGATCTCCTATTTTAACAGAAATAATAGGCACGCCTACCACAGGTCTATGTTTATCTCTAGCACAAGGTTTAGCAATTCTAGCAGTTTCACCACGGAATTGAATAGCATGCCCATCAATATTATCAGATAAGAGATCTTTAACAATAGCAATATTGGGTTCTACTTTGACTTGCTCAGGAGGTGTATAAGTTCTAATATTGCTTTTACGAACAATAGTTAAAGCTTTAGCATGATCCTTCATTCTAAGAGGGAAAGGTGGTTTCTCAACATATGAAGTGGGAACAATAGGATCATTATAAGTAACAGTCTTTTCTTCAACTTTAATAGGTGCAGCTACTTTTACTTCTATGGGAGGATGATATTTAAACCACTTCTCCTTGGGGAGGTCAACATAAGTAGCAAAAGATGTTGGAAATATGCCCTAGAGGCAATAATAAAATGGTTATTGTTATATTTCCTTGTTCATGATAATTGTCTTTTATTCGTGCTATAATTGTGTTATCCGGAAATCGTAATACATGTGTGAATACATAGACCACAACATGTCCCTAGTGAGCCTCTAGTTGACTAGCTCGTTTATCAATAGATGGTCACGGTTTCCTAACCATGGACATTAGATGTCATTGATAACGGGATCACTTCATTGGGAGAATGATGTGATGGACAAGACCCAATCCTAAGCATAGCACAAGATCGTGTAGTTCGTTTGCTAGACCTTTTCCAATGTCAAGTATCATTTCCTTAGACCATGAGATCGTGTAACTCCTGGATGCCGTAGGAGTGCTTTGGGTGTACCAAACATCACAACGTAACTGGGTGACTATAAAGGTATACTACAGGTATCTCCGAAAGTGTCTGTTGGGTTGACACAGATCGAGACTGGGATTTGTCACTCCGTATGACGGAGAGGTATCTCTAGGCCCACTCGGTAATGCATCATCATAATGAGCTCAAAGTGACAAGTGGTTGGTCACGGGATCATGCATTACGGTACGAGTAAAGTGACTTGCCGGTAACGAGATTGAACGAGGTATTAGGATACCGATGATCGAATCTCGGGCAAGTAACGTACCGATTGACAAAGGGAATTGTATACGGGATTACTTGAATCCTCGACATCGTGGTTCATTCGATGAGATCATCATGGAACATGTGGGAGCCAACATGGGTATCCAGATCCCGTTGTTGGTTATTGGCCGGAGAGTCGTCTCGGTCATGTCTGCATGTCTCCCGAACCCGTAGGGTCTACACACTTAAGGTTCGGTGACGCTAGGGTTGTAGAGATACTAGTATGCAGTAACCCGAAAGTTGTTCGGAGTCCCGGATGAGATCCCGGACGTCACGAGGAGTTCCGGAATGGTCCGGAGGTGAAGAATTATATATAGGAAGTCCAATTTCGGCCATCGGGAAAGTTTCGGGGGTCACCGGTATTGTACCGGGACCACTGGAAGGGTCCCGGGGGTCCATCGGGTGGGGCCACCTATCCCAGAGGGCCCCATGGACTGAAGTGGGAGGGGAACCAGCCCTTGGTGGGCTGGTCCGCCCCCCCTTGGCCCCCTGCGCCTAGGGTTGGAAACCCTAGGGGTGGGGGCGCCCCACTTGGCTTGGGGGGCAAGCCACCCCCCTTGCCCCCCCCCCTTGAGATGGGATCTCTAGGGGGCCGGCGCCCCCCTGGCCCCTATATAAAGAGGGGGGAGGGAGGGCAGCCGCACCCAAGTCCCTGGCGCCTCCCTCTCCCTCTGCAACACCTCTCCCTCTCGTAGAGCTTGGCGAAGCCCTGCCGAGATCGCCGCTACTTCCACCACCACGCCGTGGTGCTGCTGGATCTCCATCAACCTCTCCCTCCCCCTTGCTGGATCAAGAAGGAGGAGACGTCTTCCCAACCGTACGTGTGTTGAACACGGAGGTGCCGTCCGTTTGGCACTAGGATCATCGGTGATTTGGATCACGACGAGTGCGACTCCCTCAACCCCATTCTCTTGAACGCTTCCACGCGATCTACAAGGGTATGTAGATGCACTCCTCTATCTTGTTGCTAGATGACTCCATAGATTGATCTTGGTGAAGCGTAGAAATTTTTTATTTTCTGCAACGTTCCCCATCAGTGGCATCATAAGCTAGGTCTATGTGTAGTTTCTATGCACGAGTAGAACACAAACTTGTTGTGGGCGTAGATGTTGTCAATTTTCTTGCCACTACTAGTCTTATCTTGCTTCGGCGGCATCGTGGGATGAAGCGGCCCGGACCGACCTTACACGTACGCTTACGTGAGACAGGTTCCACCGACTGACATGCACTAGTTGCATAAGGTGGCTAGCGGGTGTCTGTCTCTCCCACTTTAGTTGGAGAGGATTCGATGAAAAGGGTCCTTATGAAGGGTAAATAGAAATTGGCATATCACGTTGTGGTTTTACGTAGGTAAGAAACATTCTTGCTAGAAACCTATAGAAGCCACGTAAAAACATGCAACAACAATTAGAGGACGTCTAACTTGTTTTTGCAGCATATGCCTTGTGATGTGATATGGCCAAAAGGATGTGATGAATGAAATATATGTGATGTATGAGATTGATCATGTTCTTGTAATAGGAATCACGACTTGCATGTCGATGAGTATGACAACCGACACGAGCCATAGGAGTTGTCTTTATTTTTTGTATGACCTGCGTGTCATTGAATAACGCCATGTAAATTACTTTACTTTATTGCTAAACACGTTAGCCATAGAAGTAGAAGTAATCATTGGCATGACAACTTCATGAAGACACGATGATGGAGATCATGATGATGGAGATCATGGTGTCATGCCGGTGACGAAGATGATCATGGCGCCCCGAAGATGGAGATCAAAGGAGTAATATGATATTGGCCATATCATGTCACTATTTGATTGCATGTGACGTTTATCATGTTTTGCTTCTTATTTGCTTAGTACGATGGTAGTAAATAAGATGATCCCTTATAATAATTTCAAGAAAGTGTTCCCCCTAACTGTGCGCCGTTGCGAAAGTTCGTTGTTTCGAAGCACCACGTGATGATCGGGTGTGATAGATTTTAACGTTCACATACAACGGGTGTAAGACAGATTTACACATGCAAAACACTTAGGTTGACTTGACGAGCCTAGCATGTACAGACATGGCCTCGGAACACAAGAGACCGAAAGGTCGAACATGAGTTGTATGGAAGATACGATCAACATGGAGATGTTCACCAATGATGACTAGTCCGTCTCACGTGATGATCGGACACGGTCTAGTTGAGTCGGATCATGTATCACTTAGATGACTAGAGGGATGTCTAATCTGAGTGGGAGTTCATTAAATAATTTGATTAGATGAACTTAATTATCATGAACTTAGTCTAAAAACCTTTGCAAAATGTCTAATAGATCAAATGGCCAACGCTCATGTCAACCTCAACTTCAACGCGTTCCTAGAGAAAACCAAGCTGAAAGATGATGGCAGCAACTATTCGGACTGGGTCCGGAACCTGAGGATCATCTCATAGCTGCCAAGAAAGCATATGTCCTAGAAGGACCGCTAGGTGAAGCACCCATCCCGGAGAACCAAGACGTTATGAACGCTTGGCAGTCACGTGCTGATGATTACTCCCTCGTTCAGTGCGGCATGCTTTACAGCTTAGAACCGGGGCTCCAAAAGCGTTTTGAGCAACACGGAGCATATGAGATGTTAGAAGAGTTGAAAATGGTTTTTCAAGCTCATGCCCGGGTCGAGAGATATGAAGTCTCCAACAAGTTCTACAGTTGTAAGATGGAGGAAAATAGTTCTGTCAGTGAGCATATACTCAAAATGTCTGGGTTGCACAACCGCTTGTCCCAACTGGAGATTAACCTCCCGGACGAGGCGGTCATTGACAGAATCCTTTAGTTGCTCCCACCTAGCTACAAGAGCTTTGTGATGAACTACAATATGCAGGGGATGGTGAAAACTATTCCTGAAGTATTTTCAATGCTGAAATCACCAGAGGTGGAAATCAAAAAGGAACATCAAGTGTTGATGGTCAATAAAACCACTAGTTTCAAGAAAGGCAAGGGTAAGAAGAACTTCAAGAAGGACGGCAAGGGAGATGTCGCGCCCGGTAAGCCAGTTGCCGGGAAGAAGCCAAAGAATGGACCCAAACCTGAGACTGAGTGCTTTTATTGCAAGGGAAAGGGACACTGGAAGCGGAACTGCCCCAAATACTTAGCGGACAAGAAGGCCGGCAACACCAAAGGTATATGTGATATACATGTAATTGATGTGTACCTTACCAGTACTCGTAGTAGCTCCTGGGTATTTGATACCGGTGCGGTTGCTCATATTTGTAACTCAAAGCAGGAGCTGCGGAATAAGCGGAGACTGGCGAAGGACGAGGTGACGATGCGCGTCGGGAATGGTTCCAAGGTCGATGTGATTGCCGTCGGTACGCTACCTCTACATTTACCTACGGGATTAGTTTTAAACCTCAATAATTGTTATTTAATGCCAGTTTTGAGCATGAACATTGTATCTGGATCTCGTTTAATGCGAGATGGCTACTCATTTAAATCCGAGAATAATGGTTGTTCTATTTATATGAGAGATATGTTTTATGGTCATGCCCCGCTGGTCAATGGTTTATTCTTAATGAATCTCGAACGTGATGTTACACATATTCATAGTGTGAATACCAAAAGATGTAAAGTTGATAACGATAGTCCCACATACTTGTGGCACTGCCGCCTTGGTCACATTGGTGTCAAACGCATGAAGAAGCTCCATGCTGATGGACTTTTGGAGTCTCTTGATTACGAATCATTTGACACGTGCGAACCATGCCTTATGGGCAAAATGACCAAGACTCCGTTCTCCGGAACAATGGAGCGAGCAATCAACTTATTTGAAATCATACATACTGATGTGTGCGGTCCAATGAGCATTGAGGCTTGCGGAGGATATCGTTATGTTCTCACTCTCACTGATGACTTGAGTAGATATGGGTATGTCTACTTGATGAAACACAAGTCTGAGACCTTTGAAAAGTTCAAGGAATTTCAGAATGAGGTAGAGAATCAACGTGACCGAAAGATAAAGTTCTTACGATCAGATCGTGGGGGAGAATATTTAAGTCATGAATTTGGTACGCACTTAAGGAAATGTGGAATCGTTTCACAACTCACGCCGCCTGGAACACCTCAGCGTAACGGTGTGTCCGAACGTCGTAATTGCACTCTATTGGATATGGTGCAATCTATGATGTCACTCACCGATTTACCGCTATCATTTTGGGGATACGCTCTAGAGACAACTACATTCACTTTAAATAGGGCACCGTCTTAATCCATTGAGACGACACCGTATGAATTATGGTTTGGGAAGAAACCTAAGCTGTCGTTTCTAAAAGTTTGGGGATGTGATGCTTATGTCAAGAAACTTCAACCTGAAAAGCTCGAACCCAAGTCGGAAAAATGCGTCTTCATAGGATACCCTAAGGAAACCATTGGGTATACCTTCTACCTCAGATCCGAAGGCAAGATCTTTGTTGCCAAGAACGGGTCCTTTCTGGAGAAAGAGTTTCTCTCGAAAGAAGTAAGTGGGAGGAAAGTGGAACTTGATGAAGTACTGCCTCTTGAACCAGAAAGTAGCGCAGCTCAGGAAAATGTTCCTGTGGTGCCTGCACTGACTAGAGAGGAAACTAATGATGATGATCAAGGTACTTCGGATCAAGTTACTACTGAACTTTGGAGGTCCATGAGGACACGTTCCACACCAGAGTGGTATGGCAACCCTGTCCTGGAAATCATGTTGTTAGACAACGGTGAACCTTCAAACTATGAAGAAGAAATGGCGGCCCTAGATTCCAACAAATGGCTTGAAGCCATGCAATCCGAGATAGGATCCATGTATGAAAACAAAGTATGGACTTTGACAGACTTGCCCGATGATCGGCGAGCGATAGAAAACAAATGGATCTTTAAGAAGAAGACGGACGCGGATGGTAATGTTACCATCTATAAATCTCGACTTGTCGCTAAGGGTTATCGAAAAGTTCAAGGGGTTGACTACAATGAGACTTTCTCTCCCGTAGCGAAGCTAAAGTCCGTCCGAATCATGTTAGCAATTGCCGCATACTATGATTATGAGATATGGCAAATGGACGTCAAAACGACATTCCTTAACGGCCATCTTAAGGAAGAACTGTATATGATGCAGCCGGAGGGTTTTGTCGATCCTAAGAATGCTAACAAGGTATGCAAGATCCAGCGCTCCATCTATGGGCTCGTGCAAGCATCTCGGAGTTGGAACATTTGCTTTAATGAAATGATCAAAGCGTTTGTGTTTATGCAGACTTATGGAGAAGCCTGCGTTTACAAGAAAGTGAGTGCGAGCTCTGTAGCATTTATCATATTATATGTGGATGACATACTTTTGATGGGAAATGATATAGAACTTTTGGACAGCATTAAGGCCTACTTGAATAAGTGTTTTTCAATGAAGGACCTTGGAGAAGCTGCTTACATATTAGGCATCAAGATCTATAGAGATAGATCGAGACGCCTCATAGGTCTTTCACAAAGCACATACCTTGATAAGATATTGAAGAAGTTCAATATGGATCAGTCCAAGAATGGATTCTTGCCTGTGTTGCAAGGTGTGAAATTGAGCTCGGCTTAATGTCCGACCACGGCAGAAGATAGAGAAAAGATGAGTGTCGTCCCCTATGCCTCGGCCATAGGGTTTATCATGTATGCCATGATGTGTACCAGACCTGATGTAAACCTTGCCGTAAGTTTGGTAGGAAGGTACCAAAGTAATCCCGACATGGAACACTGGACAGCGGTCAAGAACATCCTGAAGTACCTGAAAAGGACTAAGGATATGTTTCTCGTATATGGAGGTGACAAAGAGCTCGTCGTAAAGGGTTACGTCGACGCTAGCTTCGACACAGATCTGGCTGACTCTAAGTCACAAACCGGATATGTGTATTTTTTGAATGGTGGGGCAGTAAGCTGGTGCAGTTGCAAGCAAAGCGTCGTGGCAGGATCTACATGTGAAGCGGAATACATGGCAGCCTCAGAGGCAGCGCATGAAGCAATCTGGGTGAAGGAGTTCATCACCGACCTAGGAGTCATACCCAATGCATCGGGGTTGATCACACTCTTCTGTGACAACACTGGAGCTATTGCCCTTGCCAAGGAGCCCAGGTTTCACAAGAAGACCAGGCACATCAAGCGTCGCTTCAACTCCATTCGTGAAAATGTTCAAGATGGAGACATAGATATTTGCAAAGTGCATACGGATCTGAATGTCGCAGATCCGTTGACTAAACCTCTTCCGCGAGCAAAACATGATCAACACCAGAACTCTATGGGTGTTCGATTCATCACAATGTAACTAGATTATTGACTCTAGTGCAAGTGGGAGACTGTTGGAAATATGCCCTAGAGGCAATAATAAAATGGTTATTATTATATTTCCTCATTCATGATAATTGTCTTTTATTCATGCTATAATTGTGTTATCCAGAAATAGTAATACATGTGTGAATACATAGACCACAACATGTCCCTAGTGAGCCTCTAGTTGACTAGCTCGTTTATCAATAGATGGTCACGGTTTCCTAACCATGGACATTGGATGGCATTGATAATGGGATCACATCATTGGGAGAATGATGTGATGGACAAGACCCAATCCTAAGCATAGCACAAGATCGTGTAGTTCGTTTGCTAGAGCTTTTCCAATGTCAAGTATCATTTCCTTAGACCATGAGATCGTGTAACACCCGGATGCCGTAGGAGTGCTTTGGGTGTACCAAACGTCACAATGTAACTGGGTGACTATAAAGGTATACTACAGGTACCTCCGAAAGTGTCTGCTGGGTTGACACGGATCGAGACTGGGATTTGTCACTCCGTATGACGGAGGTATCTCTGGGCCCACTCGGTAATGCATCATCATAATGAGCTCAAAGTGACTAAGTGGTTGGTCACGGGATCATGCATTACGGTACAAGTAAAGTGACTTGACGGTAACGAGATTGAACGAGGTATTAGGATACCGACGATCGAATCTCGGGCAAGTAACGTACCGATTGACAAAGGGAATTGTATACGGGATTACTTGAATCCTCGACATCGTGGTTCATTCGATGAGATCATCGTGGAACATGTGGGAGCCAACATGGGTATCCAGATCCCGCTGTTGGTTATTGGCCAGAGAGTCGTCTCGGTCATGTCTGCATGTCTCCCGAACCCATAGGGTCTACACACTTAAGGTTTGGTGACGCTAGGGTTGTAGAGATACTAGTATGCGGTAACCCGAAAGTTTTTCGGAGTCCCGGATGAGATCCCGGACCTCACGAGGAGTTCCAAAATGGTCCAGAGGTGAAGAATTATATATAGGAAGTCTAGTTTCGGCCGTCGGCAAAGTTTCGGGGGTCACCGGTATTGTACCGGGACCACCGGAAGGGTCCCGGGGGTCCACCGGAAGGGTCCCGGGGGTCCACCGGAAGGGTCCCGGGGGTCCACCGGGTGGGGCCACCTATCCCGGAGGGCCCCATGGGCTGAAGTGGGAGGGGAACCAGCCCCTGGAGGGCTGGTGCGCCTCCCTTGGCCCCTCCTGCGCCTAGGGTTGGAAACCCTAGGGGTGGGGGCGCCCCACTTGGCTTGGGGGGCAAGCCACCCCCCTTGGCCGCCCCCCCTTGAGATGGGATCTCTAGGGGGCCGGCACCCTCCTGGCCCCTATATAAAGAGGGGGGAGGGAGGACAGCCGCACCCAAGTCCCTGGCGCCTCCCTCTCCCTCTGCAACACCTCTCCCTCTCGTAGAGCTTGGCGAAGCCCTGCCGAGATCGCCGCTACTTCCACCACCACGCCGTCGTGCTGCTGGATCTCCATCAACCTCTCCCTCCCACTTGCTGGATCAAGAAGGAGGAGACATCTTCCCAATCGTACATGTGTTGAACGCGGAGGTGCCGTCCGTTCGGCACTAGGATCATCGGTGATTTGGGTCATGACGAGTACGACTCCCTCAACCCCGTTCTCTTGAACGCTTCCGCGCGATCTACAAGGGTATGTAGATGCACTCCTCCATCTCATTGCTAGATGACTCCATAGATTGATCTTTGTGAAGCGTAGAAACTTTTTATTTTCTGCAACGTTCCCCATCAAAATATTCACAGAAAGAAGCTACTATCTCAGAGTCAAGTCCATATTTAGTACTAAACTTACGGAAAATATCGGTATCCATAAAAGATTTAACACAATCAAACTTAAGTGTCATACCTGACTCCTTACCTTCGTCGAGGTCCCAATCTTCAGAGTTGCGTTTAATTCTATCCAATAAATTTCATCTAAATTCAATAGTCTTCATCATAAAAGAGCCAGCACAAGAAGTATCGAGCATGGTGCGATTGTTATCAGAAAGCCGAGTATAAAAACTTTGCATAATTACTTCTTTTGAGAGCTCATGATTGGGGCATGAATATAACATTGATTTAACCTCCCCCAAGCTTGAGCGATGCTTTCTCCTTTGCGAGGACAAAAATTATATATATAATTGCGATCACGATGAACAAGATGCATAGGGTAATACTTTTGATGAAATTCCAATTTCAATCTTTTATAGTTCCATGATCGCATATCATCACATAGCCTGTACCATGTCAATGCGTCTCCCTTCAAAGATAAAGGGAAGTCCTTCTTATTAACAACATCATCGGGTATACCTGCAAGCTTAAATAGTCCACAAACATCATCCACATAGCTTAGATGTTCATCAGGATGCTTTGTTCCATCTCCTGTAAAAGTGTTAGCTAGCAGTTGTTCCATCATACCCGAAGGAATTTCAAAAGGAGTTTCATTTTCAATAGGTTCAGTAGGTTGAGGATAAACTCTTTGCTCTACTGGATGGGGTGAAGATACCCCGAACAAGCCCCTCACACAATTACTTTCTATAGTAACAAGTGACAGAAAATTTCAGCACACTATATAAAATTTTCCTTACCAAATTCCACCTACCAAAGGCGCTTCACTCCCTGGCAACGGTGCCAGAAAAGAGTCTTGATGATCCACAAGTATAGGGGATCTATCATAGTCCTTTCGATAAGTAAGAGTGTCGAACCCAACGAGGAGCAGAAGGAAATGATAAGCGGTTTTCAGCAAGGTATTCTCTGCAAGTACTGAAATAAGTAGTAATAGATAGTTTTGTGATAAGATAAATTGTAATGAGCAACAAGTAACAAAAGTAAATGAAGTGCAGCAAGGTGGCCCAATCCTTTTTGTAGCAAAGGACAAGCCTGGACAAACTCTTATAATAGGAAAAGCGCTCCCGAGGACACGTGGGAATATCGTCAAGCTAGTTTTCATCACGCTCATATGATTCGCGTTCGGTACTTTGATAATTTGATATGTGGGTGGACCAGTGCTTGGGTGTTGTTCTTACTTGAACAAGCATACCACTTATGATTAACCTCTATTGCAAGCATCCGCAACTACAACAAAAGTATTAAGGTAAACCTAACCATAGCATGAAACATATGGATCCAAATCAGCCCCTTACGAAGCAACACATAAACTAGGGTTTAAGCTTCTGTCACTCTAGCAACCCATCATCTACTTATTACTTCCCAATGCCTTCCTCTAGGCCCAAATAATGGTGAAGTGTTATGTAGTCGACGTTCACATAACACCACTAGAGGCTAGACAACATACATCTCATCAAAATATCGAACGAATACCAAATTCACATGACTACTAATAGCAAGACTTCTCCCTTGTCCTCAGGAACAAACGTAATTACTCACAAAGTATATTCATGTTCATAATCAGAGGGGTAATAATATGCATAAAGGATCTGATCATATGATCTTCCACCAAATAAACCAAGTAGCATCAACTACAAGGAGTAATCAACACTACTAGCAACCTACTAGCACCAATCCCGGACTTGGAGACAAGAATTGGATACAAGAGATGAACTAGGGTTTGGAGATGAGATGGTGCTGGTGAAGATGTTGATGGAGATTGCCCTCTCCCGATGAGAGGAGCGTTGGTGATGACGATGGTGATGATTTCCCCCTCCCGGAGGGAAGTGTCTCCGGCAAAATAGCTCTGCCGGAGCCCTAGATTGGTTCCGCCAAGGTTCCGCCTCGTGGCGGCGGAGTCTCATCCCGAGTGGTTGCCTTCTATTTTTTTCTCATCGAAAGACTTCATATAGGAGAAGATGGGCGTCGGAGAGCCACCAGGGGGCCCACGAGGTAGGGGGCGCGCCCCAGGGGGGGGGGGGGCGCCCCCCACCCTCGTGAGCAGGGTGTGGGCCCCCTGGCCTTCATCTTTGGCGACGATTTTTCTTTATTTATTTTAAGATCTTCCATGGAGTTTCAGGACTTTTGGAGTTGCGCAGAATAGGCCTCCAATATTTGCTCCTTTTCCAGCCCAGAATTCCAGCTGCCGGCATTCTCCCTCTTCATGTAAACCTTGTAAAATAAGAGAGAATATCCATAAGTATTGTGACATAACGTGAAATAACAGCCCATAATACAAATAAATATGGACATAAAAGCATGATGCAAAATGGACGTATCACTCTCCTCGTTAAAACGACGAAGGAACTGTCGGACGAGTTTCATTTTAGGATCAACCTTAAGGTGGTGATCAGCGAATTTTCTCTATACACCCGGCATGTCAGAATGCTTCCATGCAAAGATGTCTCAATTCTCACGGATGAACACGATGAGCGTGCTTTCCTATTTGGGGCCTAAACGTGCTCCAATGGTGAACTATTGAGAAGAATCACCAAGAACAAAATCAACTTGCTTTGTATCTTTTTCCGAATGAAACTTGAGCAAGGGGTCCTTCTCAGTGTTGGGCTTCTTCAGAGGGGTCATATCAGTCGGGTCAACATTGTCCTTACAAAACTTGAGCTCTGCAGAAGCACAAGCTATCTCAGTATAGGCAACACCACCTTCCTCACACTCTACAACTACCTTACAATCTCCATGAACTGTGATCGCCCCTTTAAGCCCTGACATCTTGAGCTGCAAATAAACATAACAAGGGCGGGCCATGAATTTAGCGTGAGCTGGCCGTCCAAATATCGCATGATATGGACTCTTGATCTTGACCACCTCAAACCACAACGCCTCTGCTCTGTAGTTACACTCATCACCAAAAGCCACTTCCAGCGCTATCCTTCCAACAGGGTAAGCTGACTTGCCAGGGAGAACTCCATGAAACATCATGGAGGACGGCTTGAGGTCCTTGTCTATCAGACTCATCCGTCGAAAAGTATCATAGTACAATATGTTGATGCTGCTGCCACCATCCATAAGCACCTTTGTAAACTTATAACCGCCCACTTGAGGGGCTACCACCAGGACCGGATGACCTGGATCATCAACCCAAGGTGGGTGATCCGCCCGACTCCATGTGATCGTATGCTCTGACCACCTCAAGTACCGAGGCACTGCCGGCTCAACCATGTTAACTGCTCGCTTCTGGACCTTCCGGTCCCACTTGCAAGTGTTTCTAGTGAAGACATGATACTGCCCACTGTTTAGCTTCTTAGGATTACTCTAATACCCGGACTGGTTATTCTTCTGCTGATGACCTTGACCAGATTGTTGGTTATGACCACCATGGTTACCTTGATCCTAATAGCCAGTACTTGAGCCGCCACCGCCAAAGCCGGATCCCTGCGAACTGGGGCCTGACCCGCCGGGCAGCCCATTACAGTTGCCATGATGCTGTTGAAACGACTAGTTCTTGAACTCCCGCATGATATAATAATCCTTCCATGCATGACGAGACGGCTTGTTAGAATAACTGTGCTTTGGACAAGGGCCATTGAGTACTTCCTCAAGATTCTGTGACCTTCCTTCGTTGAAGGGCGGCTTGCCATTACCATTATGACGTTGACTCTTAAATCATGCATTGGTGTTAGCCACAAAGTCTGACCTACCGTCAGGGTATTTGCGCTTTCCACCATTGCCATGGTTATTCTGATTACCATTCTGAGCCGAGGCATGTTGCTGCTGGCCCTTGCCACTGCCCTTTTTCTTGCCCTTACCAGATTTATCATCATCAGAACCCGGATCCTTTGTACCGTTAGAGTCAGAATACCTGGTTAGTACATCCATGAGCTTACCCATGTCCGTGCACTTGCATTTGAGCCGCCCTAGCTTCTGCACCGAAGGTTGAAGGTGACAATTTTCTCCAAAAGCAACACAACTTGAGCCACCCCAATGATATCTTAAGAATGAATGATAGCCACAACCCGGCGGGCCCAATGATGGGCCAACTCATCTTTGCGCTGTACACAGTGTTGTAGATCCACAGTTGTCACCGGCTGCTTGCAAGTGCCTTGAAAATTCTGGATGAAGCGCTACTTCAACTCTGTCCAGGTATTAATAGAATTGAGGGCAGGTTCTTCAACCATGTGCTAGCCGGCCCCTCCAACATCATAGTGAAATATTTGGCACATGCGGCCTCACTGACATCCAACATCTCCATGGCCAGCTCATAATTTTTAATCCAAGCCTCTGGAGGGAGATCCGCCATGTAATTGGGCACCTTGCGAGGGCCTTTAAAATCCTTTGGCAAGCGCTCGTTATGTAAAGCCGATACTAGGCACGGTACTCCAATGGTTCTAGCACTCGACCCTGCTCCTACCGAGGCTAAAGGAATCACAGGGGGCGGCTGATAAGCCCTCTGGTTTGCTGCCTCTGCCCTACGAAGGGCTCTTGCATTGTTTGCAATTGCTTGAGCATCAATCCTCGGATTAAGGGGCGGGCTATCATGGGGCGGGTTATGACATCGCTCACTGCTGGAGACCGCGGGCGACTCAACATGCCAGCTGTAACTACGGCTCGGGAGGGGAGTTGAGTACACACGACCACGACTGTATGAATACCTCTCATGATGTGCAATCGCCGTTTGAAGAAGTTCAATGGCATTCAGTGCTTCCACCATGATGGGCGACTCACCAGTAATAGGGAGCGCGTTGAGCCGAGTGGTCGCTGCTACTATGTTATCCATCGGGTTAGAAAAGTGACACGGTGGTGTTATGAAATGCTGTGGTGGGGTCTGGCCCCGAGGTGGGTTTAGCGTTGGTTCGCCCCTGTGGGTCGACTCCTGGGCACCTCTGCAGCCGATGGGGGTATAACCGGTGCTCCTGGAGTACTTGGACCTGCCCCTGGTGTGTTGAACAAATTCATGGGCTCATAATGTAAGGGCAAACGGGTCTGCTACCTCCTCCGAAAGACCGCATTATAAGCATTTTGATCTAGACTTAAACACCAAGCCTCTGCCTTTAGGCACTCTGATTCAGCATTAACCTGAGCCTGCAACATGGCCATCCGGGCACTTCCAGCATTGATATCCTCCTTGGCCTTGGTAATCTACTCCCGAAGTTTCACAATTTCCGCATTATGCTCCGCTTGGTTTTTCGTTGTGACCTCAGTCCCCATTAAGGTTGTCCAAGCATCCATCAACTCAGATAAGACTTGAGCCGGAGGCCTGACTGAGACGGACCCTGAGGGGCCAGCTGCTACCGTTGCTCCGGCCATCGTGTTGTTGAGAGCCGGTGTCGTGCCTGCCATGAAGGTGGCGGCTCGGCACGGTGGCTCGTAGGGGTCCGGAATACTGTCACCATCGGAATAGCCCCCAAGCCCGTCGTTTTAAAGCTGGTAGATTGATTCTGTCTCTCCAGTCGAGGACTCATCACCTGAGTAGATGAGAGTCTCTCCTCCAGATGCAGAATTTTCCACAAGTTCCACATCTTGCGTGAAGCCCACGAAGACGTGTTTCCGACTAGCTTGGATCCGGGCGGGTTGCGTGCGCCGAGCCGGCTCGACGAGGTCGGTGCAGATGTTCGTCTCAGGCTCAGATCCGCCAATCTTGCCGATGAAGACGTGGATTCCGCCAAAGGGGACCGGTACCTGTACTCGATTGAGTCAGCCTCGGGGCCCCAGCCAGCGTCGTCGATGTAGAGCTTGCCACGACGACTTTTAGTCATCCTGCCAACAGCGTATTGTAACACTCCGAGACCGATGCGCCAGGTGTCTTCCAGTTATTCGCCGTCATTGCCATGTCATTTTCTTGTGTGTTGCACTTTGCCATGTCATCATCTGCATTTCATGTGCATGTTTTTTAAAACTTGCATCCGTTCAGGTTCCCCCGGTTCTCTCCGTTGCTCCATTTTGAGCATGCTCTATATGAAACTCGCTTAGAATTGCATGTAGTTTCATCATGTCATGTTGAATCCTTGTTTTGAGTGTGTTTGCTTGATATTTGTATGCATTTTGCACCAATGTCATGTTTGACTTGTTTTGCTCATATCTTCTAGGTCGTAGCTCCGAATTAAATGAACTTTATATGTAACTTGACTAGATTTTCGCGTAGAACATCTTGGTGCATCTCAACTTTTAACAACTTGAACATAAGGTTTATTTAGATCTGGATCAATTTCGAAATTTGCATATGGGGACTTATCAGAATTGTTATATGTTGTTTCCGGCCTCATTTAAACTTGCTTTGATCTGTTGTTCTTGTATGCATCATCTCTTGCCATGAGTAGCATCATTTAGCCTTGTCATGCATCATACTTGGTTAAGCATCATGTCATGTTTATGTGTTGTTTGTTTACCATGTTGTTTGCTTCTTTACGGTTGTGCTTCTTCCCATTAGTTCCTATTTCGTTGCGACCGTGAGGATTCGTTCAACTACGCTTGGTTCGTCTTCGCCCGTTCGTCTTCTTCATGGACTTGTTCTTCTTCCTGGCGGGATTTCAGTCAAGATGACCGTTACCATGGATCTCACTACTATCATTGCTATGCTAGCTGTTTCGATGCTATCGCTATGTCGCGCTTCCTACCACTTGTTTATCAAGCCTCCCAAATTGCCATGTCAGCCTCTAACCTTTTTCACCTTCCTAGCAAACCGTTGTTTGGCTAAGTTACCGCTTTTGCTCAGCCCCTCTTATAGCGTTGTTAGTTGCAGGTGAAGTTGAAGATTGCTCCATGTTGGAACATGATTAGTTGGGATATCACAATATCTCTTATTTAATTAATGCATCTATATACTTGGTAAAGGGTGGAAGGCTCGGCCTTATGCCTGGTGTTTTGTTCCACTCTTGCCGCCCTAGTTTTCGTCATACCGATGTTATGTTACTTGATTTTGTGTCCCTAACACGGTGAGGGGTATAGGACCCTCTTGACAGTTCGCTTTGAATAAAACTCTTCTAGCAAGGCCCAACATTGGTTTTACCATTTGCCTAATAACAACTAAAAACTTGCATAGGGACCGGCTAGCACCCGAGGACTCTTAATCAACCCCCGGGCCAGTGCTCCTCATGAGTGTTGGTCCAAACCTGTTAACCGCCGGTGACTGCCAGGGGCAACACTGGATTGGCCTACCGGAAGTTTGGACAATCCGATCATGGCCAGAGACGAGATACGCGCAGCTACTATCAGGGTGTCGGCACGTCGGGAGGTCTTGCTGGACTTGTTTTACCATTGTCGGAATGTATTGTGCATCGGGATCCCGAGTCTGATCGGATGTCCCGCGATGGAGGATTGTCTCCGCGGATCATGAGCTTAGGACACCCCTGCAGGGTTTAAACTTTCGAGAGCCATGCCCGCAGTTATGTGGCAGATGAGAATTTATTAATATCCGGTTGTAGAGAACTTGACACCAGACTTGAATTAAAATACCCAACCACGTGTGTACCATGATGTTCTCTTTTCGAGTGGGTCGAGAAGAGAACATGGTGGTGTTATGTTTGAACGTAAGTAGTTTAGATCACTTCTTGATCATTACTAGTTTGCGACCGTTTGCTTAGCTTCTCATATTATTCTTGTATTCATAAGCTAGCCACCATATCATGCTTAGTCGCTGCTGCAACCTCACCACTTATCCATTCCATACCCATTAAGCTTTGCTAGTCTTGATACCCATGTTAATGGGATTGTTGAGTCCTCGTGACTCACAGATTACTACAACAACAGTTGTAGGTACAGGTAATGTGATGATCATGACGCGAGAGCGACGCTTGCTTGTTTTGAGTTCTTCTTCTGCTTCGTCGTTCAGGGGATAGGTTCCTGGTTGGCAGCCTGGGCTAGTAGGGTGGATGTCGTTTGAGTTTCTATTTGTGTTCATCCGTAGGCAGATGTTGCTCTTGTGTATGATGTTGTTGTACTCATGTGGCATTGTATGCCTCTTGTATGTAACCCCAACTATTATGTAATGGTACGATGTAATGATATCCACCTTGCAAAAGCGTCTCCAATATGCGCTTCTATCCTTGGTGGGACCTTCGAGTTCCTTTAGGATAGGGTCGCATATTGGGCGTGACATGTATCCCTCGATCCCTGGGAAAGAGCCCTTCAAGAACTCGAAACCACCGTGCGCTGGCCCCACGGTGGGCGCCAACTGTCGTGGTTTTGTCACGGCAGATGTCCTAGCCGGAGGACTTAGACATGAGGCCATCGCAAACGGTGATTATCTTGTCGGGGTTGAGCAGGTCGAAGTACACGAGTTTACCCAGGTTTGGCCCCTCATGATGGAGGTAAAAGCCTACTCCCGCTTTTCTGCCTATTGCTCGAGTATCGATTACAAGGGAGCGGATTCACTTAGACCTAGCTATCGATTGATTGTCACCTGCCATATTCTGTGCCAGGGAGTCGTCTTTATATACAGGTCGAGGCCTCTGACTTACAAGAGTTTGAGTTGGGTCATGACCCGTGACCGAGCCTAACTCTAAGCCACCTTGCTTTTTATGACAAGACACCGTATGGCGGCTTACACCACCGGGCCGCCTGCTGCCTTCTGGCTCCGGGCCCTAAGTCGGGCCATCTTGTGAGCCGCCCTTCTGATCCTGCGTCTTGATCGTTCTGGCCCATCCGAAGTCTAGCTCCAAGAGTCGCCAGCAATTTAACCCGACCTTCAAAGGGCGGGTTATACCGTGGGGTTATATCCCCAACACACATCGTCCGTCGAAGCACGCTAGTGACCCCGCACCACTGCCAAAATCCACCAACAGAGAGCCAGAGGGGCCTCCCACCAACTCCTGACGTCACACCCCACTCCTGCCCCAAATCCGCCCGGATCTGGCCAAAACCGATGCAAACACCGCCGTTCCATCTCCAATAGTCGCTAGCCACCGGGGCACAGGCGACAGCTAGCAGCACCCAGGCCGCTAGCATCCATGCCCGAGCCCCCCAGCCACCAAGGCCACCCACGCCGTCCCGCTCATGTCAAATCTAAAGGGGATTGACACCTTGCCAAAAATGCCATCCGCCTTGTCACGCGCCACCCAACAACTCTCCATGCTGCCTCCACCAGCCCCATCATCGCTGAAGCCGTTCCAGCGCCACGCCTTGCAAAGCGCCACACATCCACCCGAGTTCGCTACCCCGCGCTACTCAGTTCCGAGGAAAGGGAGAACATGGCCCCGCTGCCGCTTGCACCGATCGGGCTTGGCTCGACGGCGATGGGGGGGAGGTGAAGGCAAGGATGGAGAAGGTGGGGACGCAAGAGGGTACCCTGGGAGCGGGAGCGGGCCGGGCGAGGTGTTTTTCTTTTCCATGTGTCCCCTGGCAGCCAGGGTGCTTCATACTTATGGTAAACTTTTTATATAATATAAATCCGGGTCTTTCTTTGAAAAAGGAAAAAGAAATCAAAATAATCTGGTGGCTCGAGCCGATCTGCTCATAAACAAATCACCACCTCTCGGTCCCTAAAAACGAAAGAAGTGCACATAACCCCCTGAGGTTTCATGAAACGGATAATTTACCCCCCGAAGTCTAAAACCGGGTAAATAACCCCCTGATCTTTCCCAAACCAGGTGAATCACCCCCTCACACCTACTAGACTGGTTTTTCAAGCGGTTTTGGTGACTGGGCAGATTGCAGGTGCCAGGTCGGCACGGTTCCTGTCCTCCTCCGATCCTTCTGCCATCGCGCGTCGCGCCCAAACCACTCATCGACCTTGTGGTAGCACCAACGAGCAGCCGGCCACGAGGGAGCTAAGCCCAGCATGGTACATGAAGTACCTTGTGTCGCATGATGTACTACTGTTGCGCCCACCTTCGTACTCTCCTTGAACCCCGGCGGGATGGCTTCTGGAGCTCCGTCCTTTGTACAAAAATTGGTGCCTCAACCAGATGGCAAATTGGCAAGGCTCCCGGCTCCTAGCGGCGCACCAGCTCCTAAAGCAAGCACACGCGACTGCACCGTCGTTGCCTTAGTCGCCTCGGCAGCCCTCGCCGGCCGCGTTCGCTTCGTCCTCAAGTCGACAATAGCTCGCACCTGCACCACATATCGAGCTCGCGCCCATGCCACCTACGGCTGGGGCTGCCACCGACAGCTGACGATGTCCATCATTAGAGCTAATCACGATTAGAATAGTCATATCCAACTTGTACATGGTGGCACGAGCTTCTTGTGTGTACGTGTGTGCTCCAGGAGAGAATCAATTCAACAGCAGTATATATGTACGTGTGTATTTTCTCCGGCGGAGCTCGAGTTCACGTGCCATCGGGACCTCGTGCCTACCTCCTCAAGTGCACGCGGCTCGCCAGCTCCTCGTCGCTTCCAGTGCTCATGTCCTGCTCGTCACCATCGTAGACGACCTCCACTGTCCACTTCGGAGAGCAAGAGTACGACTGTACCAGCCACTGGTCACGCGGGACGCAGCAGGAGCGCTATGGCGCAGACGTCCATAAGGATCCGTCAAACCTTGGGCGCATGCACTAGGCCGGAGAGCAGGTTCGACGACGTTGGCCTGCCTGGTCGAGGGGATGCCTTTCGATGCAAGACGATGCTGGCTTCGTGCGGGCTGCACGACCTGGAGCTGGGAAGGCTCACCGCCAAGAAGATCACAAAGTTGAAGTGTGGGACTCGGCGAGCTACATGTTGATGTCCTGTGCCGTGACTGGTACGAGACTGGTTCGTGCTCGGAGTAGTATGGTCGAAGCCAGGTGCATGTCGGGAACGAGGAGCGCCTCACCACGTCATCAAAACCACCTACAAAACCACTCTAACCAGGGTTAGGGGGTGATTAACATGGTTTGGAAAAGATCAGGGGGTTATTTACCCGGTTTTAGACTTTGGGGGGTAAATTGGCCGGTTCGTGAAACCCCGGGGGTTATGTGGACTTCTTTCCTGAAAAACTGATGAAAAAGAGGCTTACGATCTCTCGGCCGCCACATTTTCGAATTGCCGCTCGGCAAGCCCCAATTTTCGAAATTTCAGGCCCCAAACCCAAACCCCGCTCCTCAACCCGCATCTACGCACCACCACCGGATCCCCTCCTCGCGCTGCCGCGCCCATAGCGCCCCAGCCGATGGCGGCCACCTCCGTCGGCGGCGAGTGGGAGATCGAATACGATGAAGGCTTCGTCTTCAAGCGCCCCCGCGTCCTCTATCCGGATGGCGCCGAAGATACCGGCACGGCGGCGCCCTCTACACCGGCCCCGGACCTCGAGTCCGCCCGCCTCCAGCGCCGCCGCCGCGCGCTCCTCCACCTCCGCGCCAAGTACCAGCCGGAGCTCTCCCGCTGGGAGTCCCTCTCCTCCGACATCCTTGCTCCGCCCCCCGCCCCCACCGCAGCCACTTCTGGAGCTTCGTCCGCTTCCCCTCTTCCCCTCACCCCCTCGACCGCCACAATCTCCTCGGACCACACCATCCTCGATGACTGTCTCGCGGAGGTAAGATCCTAAACCACCTGCTTTGCTCCATCAGCTCACCTAGTCCTCTCCCCGCTGCCTAGCTGCTAATGCGTTCTTTTGGGGGTGGTTGTGCAGGTGGAGGCGCAGGAGGAAATGCTCAAAAAAGCATCGGAGATGTGTGACCAGATTGTCGAGTTTTGCAATGAGTACGAGGCAGCCGTCGTGGATGCCGTTGCCGCGCTGCCGGTATGGGGGGATCCACGGGACCTTGTGAACTCCCTGTGCAGTCAAGATGAGCAGGCTGCCGGGCAGCCTGTCCCTGGTATTAATTAGGCAGTGCAACTTACTGGGACCATCTGTATTTAACTAGATAGTTTGCTTTGTTGTGTTTGATGAATTGCTGTTCGATTGGAGGCAGAAACTAGGCTCAATAGTTTCCATGTTCTTGTAGGATTGGCAGGGATTTCCTCCTGATGTACCTGAGGGGGTTGTGGACATTGCAACTGTGTAACTAATTTAGGGTATGTTGGGCTAAAATATTTTAGATTTATTTTTTATCAGGTGCTGTCTTAAGTATTGGAGTTGTACTTGTGTATGGAAGTGTTTTTGTGCCTGATTTGCACGACTTAATATGTTTCTTGCCTTCCAAACCGGACGAATTGTGTTGGAGTTAAGCACATTTTGGCATAATTTTTGTTGTTACTTTCTTATTTTGTACTTCTGAAGTACTACTTCGCTTTTTATGCCAAAATGTGTCTACTTGTAACAAACTGAACTTGTATTAAGAGGGTATTGAGCATTGACATAGGCACTGAGTGATGTCTCTGTTTGATGTATCTATGATCTCTTTGCTTATGTACTGTATTAATGGCAGACCTGTATAGCAGCTTAAAACAGAGCTCATGCGCTCCAGAATCGCTTGGTTACTGGTTGCTCAGAAGACCCTTTACACTGCAACTGCAACTGCCTCAACTTAGTATTCGTTCCATCAAATCTTCTATTGGTCCTTGGAGAATGTGAAGATCTCAAACTGACCCTTTAACAACATAACACCATTGCATGCTTGGTGATCTTCAATACCCGGGTACGTGTCTTCTTTTGTCATGAAAAACAAACCATGGTGTCCTTTTTTAGTATAGTATCGGCCTTCTTTGCAAATGTCGCTCAGTTACTTGTATTGTAACCAATGATTTTCTTGACTTATAGATAATTTCAAGTTGATGACAACATATATACCAAGCAACCAATTAATGTATGGTTAGCTGGTAATAACTAGGTGAGCTCCGGAGCTCATGCTCCTGGCTTACAAATAAATTTTCCATTCTTTGAATTTTTTTCCCAAAGTATCACCCATAGCATGGTTAAGTATTAGGTATAGTAAGTTTGGTGTGAAACCTATTCTTGTGCCCTGTGAAAAATAACAAATTCAGTGCACAAAAAGTTGCTATTCTGGCCATTAATTCTTGTCTTTTTTAGTGAAAAACACACACTAGCATATTTGCTCACGCAAATTTGCAGGTGCATAGGATTACTACCATATGTGTGATATACTTTTTTTTTCAGGATTTTGTGAAACTTTAAAATGTGCCTTTGATCTTTCTAAACTAAAGGTACAAATGCACCTAGGAGCACAAACTGCAGTCCTATGGTCTACCTTGTTTCATTTGTTATTACAATTGAGAAGGCTGGTTGAAGCTTCAACCTGCATGCTTGAGCTTGATGGATTAAGGGGAGTCCACCAAGATCAACAAGCCCAGCTTGGGAGCACATCTTGTTTCAATGTGAACCCACGCCTCATGCAAATTTCATGATATCTTTTACTGCAATTTACAGTGACATTTGTGATATAGTTGTGGAATATACACTATCGGTTTAGTTATGTCATATGCTGAACTCTGTTTTCTGCATTATTCAAAAAAGTTTGGTAGTGAAAGAGCATGAATTGTTTAGGTATCCTATTGACAATTTACTCTAATTTTGTTCATCTTAAATCACAAATTACATTACTGCGAAAAAGTTTTTATTGGTTGTAGTTGAAAAAGCATTCTCCCACCTTTTATTTCCCTAGATAATTCTTGCCCAGAAAGGAAAAGTAGAAGGCAAAAATTGGATGCAAAAGAGGGGGCGATAGTTAAGAATGAAAACTAACGACAGTTCAATGGAAAAAAATGCTGGCAGAAAAAAATGGCGCAAAAAGTCAAAGGGAAACAGTGACAAAAGTGAGAAGTGAAGAGTTGGGATTGAGTGCTGTTATGACCAGCATACACTATAGCCGGAGGAGGCCTCATGGCGCAGGCAGTTAGGGGCCCAGCCCAAGTTATCTTATTGTGTTAGGGGCTTAGCCCAATTATTTTATTAGGAGGATTATATAAACTCATGTACGGACCCGTTTTGAGATTAAGCAGACACAATCATATTTGCTCGACTTCCTGAAGGGAGCCGGGAGACCTAACCCTATCCGCCGCCCCCTGCGCCCTCTCTCCCTCTCGCGCGCGTGACGACGGCGCCCCAGCGCTGGCGGCCTCGCCTTCCTCCACGCCAACCTCCCTTCCACCCCTATAACCTGAGTGCTCGTCCTGGTAGGGACCCGGTTCCTATCAAGTGCTCCTCGCTGTCCAATTTCTTGGGATGAAAATGATACCCGCAGAGTCATTGCTTTTGGTGGTTGCGACTTGCTACATGCAAAGATGGTGCAACTTTATTTGTCACACAACTATGATTTGCAATACTGGATTTCAATCAGATCAGAGCTACACTTGCAGCGTGTTTGGCAATATTTGGGAAGGGGAATGGGAGTTTAGAGGAGGGAGTTGTGTTGAGATTAGACATGGGATGAGTCATTTTATTCCCAATCCTCTGTTTGGTGCGTGATAGGAATTATGTGTGAGAAACTGAGAATATGAGGAGAAATTGTACTCCCTTGTTTGGTTCATGGGAATTGACATGGGACTAGACAAGGGAAGTTAGGATGAAGGGTTAAGATTAACTCATTAAAACAATTCCCATCCAACTCCCACCCCCTCCCCTGTTAATAAAACGGTGGGAGTTGGAGTCTCAAGTCCCATGCCTATTCCCTTGTGAATTCCCAATACCTCCAACCAAACAACAGATTTGAAGTCTCGTACCCCTTCAGTTCCCATTCCCTAACTCTAATTACCCCCAACCAAACACGCTGTTACATAATGACATACCATGCTTTAATATGTGCAGTTGTGGTGTTTATTACGTACTAGATAATATATTTCACTGCCTTGCATCTCAAATTGTTAACTGATTTGTCATCATAGTTGATGGATCTCAAACTGATTTGTCATCATAGTCCCTTACAGTGATGGATCTCAAAGAGAGCGACGACACCATATTGAAGTTTGTGTTGAATAGGGGCAATCAATATAAATACATGAATTATGGCAAGCTATGACATTTGCCATACCTTAATCTAGCCATACATCATAGATGGAGTTTAGACTGACAATCCTGATTCACCGGACATTGCTGTAACTGGATGCTTGTTAGAAAATAACGGAGTGTATTCCTTGTTACTACCTTTTTTTGTATACTTTTTTGGTCTATGGTGCTGACTTTGCCATGCCAAAATTTCAATCTGTGGGCTGCCACGGCATGAATCATATTCGGCATTTGCTAGATGTTGGCATGTGTATCAGGAAAGGTTTTAAGATTTGTGGTGTGCCAGAGTATTCATGTTCCCAAAGATAGCCTATTCCCCATCTGTTTATGGACTGTACTATACCTTAACATTGCTCATACTATTTTGTTGCATGCGCACTGCTGCTGATGAATTTGTTATCCCATGATTTTATCTTCATTTTTGTTGACATGTTTTTCCATGGTCAGTTTATTTGTGTATACTCTGTTTCATCAGTGAACTACATAGATGTTGTTTGGTCTCGATAGTACAAATTACTCATAAACTATTATTGTTGCTAAGCTAAGCACATCCCAATGACACCGGTTCTTGTACATCAATTTCTGTAATAAATCTGCCATGCCAAGTGTATCTTCATATGTATGCCCAAATTGAGAGCCGTTATACACAGTGGCATAATTTCCCTGCTGCTTTCATTATATTTCTTCTCTGTTTCCCAATGAAGAATCGAACCAGTGTACCAATTTCTAAGTTGGTGCTTATTTACCTTCCTTTGCACCGAACATGCCTTTAATTCACCGTAGCCAGATGTTTCAGGAGTTGCTATAAGCAAATATATGGCGCACAGCAGTTAAATGTTGAACTTGCTCTAGTCATATTTTTTGCTCACTACTGTTAGATGTTTGGTTCTATCGATGGTCCCAACACAATCGAGTCTGCTCATGGATCAGTTCACCGCAAGTCTGAACCGGAATAGATCAGGGGTGGTGGGTTTCTGCTACCAAACTCACACGGATGATAGTATTAACATAATGCTCGTGAAATGTAATTGAGGAAACATAGAATAGATTCTGCAATTTTAGCCCGGTCGATACATCATTTCTGGTACACAAGCAAGTACGTACAGAGGGAGCAGCAAACAACACACAGGCTGCTATGCTTGTTTGGAAACGACTGAAATTCATTCAGGCATCCTCTGAAACGTAGTCAGACTCTGAGACATGCCAAGTTAGATAGTCACTCGCTGATACCCCAGGGTCCGATTTGACCGTCCCCATCCCGGTCACGCTCTTGTAAAACACCACAATTGCCGCATGGTAACAGTAGAACTATTTTCCATTCTTCTTTTTTAAGGAAATATTTTCCATTCTTATTGTCCTTGTCATGTGACGCTGTTGCCGCATGGCACGGTATACCAATATCAGCTCTCCGTCATTGTCCACCAGGTGCGCAGTGGACGACATCCGGCGGAAGAACGGGTGGCTCCTTTTCACTAGTCTCCACCACCATGAGACCCTTGTTGTTAGTGCAATAGAAGCGGCCTTGAAACGATATAGACATATATATATATAGCTGGCCAGAGTGAATAGACCAGCGTTCAATCCTTGTCAAGGTGTACGCGCGTATATATAAGCGCTTGCATCTGTAGTGTGTTAAAAGAAAAAACACTCGTCGCCAGGCTGCCATGGCTGACATCTGGAACCCGTACAAAAAGACGGCAAATGTGGAGTCACCCGGAGCATAAGGGCATGTACAATGGTTCTATCTTAGCAATGCCATATAGAATAAATGATGAGGTGGAGGAGAGGGAAATCATAAGAAAAGGCTTGTCTTCTCTTAATTAAGACAATGCAAGAGATGATCTCTTAGCACAATACGTCTCACCACGTTTTTAGAAATAACTAGTTATTGAAATAAGGCTAAGAGATGACCCATTGTAAACATATTTTTTTGTCATCTCTAAATTACATGCAAGATAAAACTACTTTATCAACCATTGTACATGCCCTTTCATTTGCGTGCGTGGAAGCGGCGGTCCATTTTTCCTTTGTGATTTTGCTTCCTTTGCAGTTTCTTTCTTAACCGAAAAAAAGGGGAAAAAACTGTAAAGGAAGCCCTACGTATAAAAAATATCGAATGTGGTGGGCTGGGCATCAGCTCAATTTCCTCAGCAGCCCGCTCCGGCGCGAGATCTCTGAGCCTCCCCGACCTCCTCCTCCTCCACCGATTTACGTGGTTACCGCCCCTCTCCAGATCCGCTCGCCGTCGCCGACTTCCAACCCATGCCTGGCGAGGGCACGCTACCACCGCAGCGTCCGACGCTTTGAAGCTGTTCGACAAAATGCCGCAACCCGTACGACAATCCGCCAAGTTCGCTACTACCGGTCAGCTGTTGTACCGAGCGCGCCCATGGATCACGGTGCTTGCTCGAGAAAAGGGGCGCGTCTGCAAGGCTAGCTGGTGATCCACGGTACAGTACACATGTCTCACGCCTCGTGCTACTTCGGCATTGATGATTGGTGAATTGACACGAAATGCTGTTTCCGTTTCTAGCCATTCCACAAGCATTGTTTATACGGTCCAACTGTATTGCCAAGTTTAGTAACAAAATAGTATCAATGTTAACTCCCAAATAACCACATTTTACAATCACAACATACAACTAGAAGATCAATAGGTGTATGTGAGTCTGATCATCAACACTCAAGAACCCGCAGCCAAGTTTGGTACAGGAATAGGCTTTGGTACTTCGTCCGTGGTCTTGTAGCAACTTCTATGGAAAGCGAATAATTTCTAGGCAGAGATATTATAAATCGCTCCCCCTGTAACTCTACTCTGTAATAACTTTGGTTTGGGCAATATAAGTTCAGGCCGGCGTAAGCCCGCCGTTGACGCGTCAAAATAAATAAATATTATAAACCGCTTATTAGCAGTACAAATTATGGGGCCTAAGGAGCAAGTTCTTTGCTTGGCAGAACTCGTTATTGTTTATGGGCCCGTCCTTTCTGTCCATTCAAATATGTATTAACTGAGCAATATTGTAAGTCTTTTTGTTTGTGCACAATAGCTACAAGCTCTACGATTTCATTTTATCAGTGTTAGCCTTATTCACCGTTATTAAAAATATTGCTTTGAATGCCATTTCTTGCCATCTAAGTTTTCTCTCTAATTAGTCGCCATGCAGCTGATGCATAGGAATGTTCCTTTTTGCATATCTAGCTGAGGGTCCACGACTGTTGACATGGGAAAATGAAAATCGTTCCCCCAAATTTCCAAATTAAGTTCTTGTTACTTGCATTTTTGTATGACAAACTTCTGTGCAATTCTAGAGAGTACAAATTCTCTTAGAAGACTATATGGGGTAATGGCGTTCATTTTGGCCTCGCTTACTTGTCTAAAAAATCCATGGAGTCAAGAATGTTTAAGTATTTCTTAAACTTCAACTGAAAGGAAATGCTTGATTTTTTGCAACAATATAAGAAGAATGGTATACATTAGTATGTAAAATAATATTCCATTATTATTATCTTTCGATATGGATTTCATGCATAGTTACACAAGCTTTATGTTTGTATGGAAAGGTAAGGACCTGCCCTATCAGAGTTACATAGATTCCTAGATGAGGGTTTATATCCAAAATATCGCATAATTCTATTCAAATGGTCCTGATGAGAACACAATATATTCCTCTGGCTTTGAAGGCAGGGATTAGAATTGATTTACGCAATTTCTAAATTAGGAAGCAAACACACTAGGATTTTACTCTATTATAACTTTTCTCAAGTCGAATCTGTTCACCAAATTTCTAAATTAGAAAGCAAACTTACTATGCTTGTACTCCTTTATGAAATTTCTAAAGTCTATCGTCTTTACCTACTTATCACTTGAATTCCGGATCCAATCCAAGATCAAGGAAACCGGTTGCGCAAATTTTGAATAGAACAATAAAGCCATCAGACGGCCAAACATCGAAACCTTGCCACTTGTTCCCCAGCCTTCCTTCCTCCAATTCCCACACCTCAGGTCAGATCCCTTAGATCCAGTTTGAAATCAAGCGAAGAAACTGCGAGAACTTGTCAAAAACAAAAAACTCCCTGAGATTCACTCATGCAACCTTGGCGCTTGTCTGGTGATAGATCCCTCAAATCCAGTTCCAGGTGCCTCATTGCTGTCTGGTGAAATCCCTCAGTCTTTCAGCCTTTAGCATCGTCCGCTTTGCCATGGCGTCATCAGGTACTTTTTTCTTCCTTCGCATATTCTTGTTGACACTAAATGCAAAAATTCTCGTTGTACGGAAAAAATTGGTGCATCCATAGTTGTGCTTGGAGCAACTTTATCGTTTTATTCATTTATTGTCCTTTTATGGAAAATCAGGCATGTTCTTTGGAAAGAATAGTGTGTCTGTGTGAACCCTGCCCTTGATTAGGTGCTAGCCTGCTAGGCATATCAATATTTTGAATCTATTTCTTTGAGCTGATATGGGGAATTCTATCTGGAAACATGTTTTCTTCAGAGAGAGTTGGATTTTTTTTTTGTGCTGGGGTGGAATACCTATTGTGTTTATGCAGTCTTTGTTTTTGATAGAAACATGGTGTGATAGCTGCTCTTAATCATCATTCATGTGTGTCAGCAGCTTTTAAAAAAAGGCAAGAGACCTGAAGCCAGCCTTGAAGCTGCATTTGATATGCAAAAGAGCGAGCTAATGGTCCGAGAAATGGAGGCTGAAAGGCTTGCTGATAATGCAGTGAAGAAGGAACTGCTGCAAGTGTGTAAGCGCCCAACATGCAGAGGGCGAGAGGCAGTGAAACAGCTGCCATGGCAGCGAAAGGCAAAGGCACTGCCATGGCAGCTGATCGGGCCACGCTGGCAGACAAGTGGATGAATCAAGGCGAAGGACGCGTCATCGCCAGGCCAACAAGGATTCGCCCACCAACTGCAGGTTCATGGGCCCGGAGGAGGGGCATCCGGGCTTGGATCACGGTAACGGCAACGACACGACACTTACTTTCTTCTTCCTTTTTCTTTCGGCAAGCTGTATCCAGAGAGTGAATCACTGCACTCCTGTGGCTGTAATCGAATTGTGAGAAACTAGATCGGGTACCTAACATCGTGGTATCAGCTAGCCACATACCACCCTTCCCCGCCGCCGCCTAGATCGCCGTCCTAGAAACCCGCCGCCAGAAGCAAGCGTGTGATCACCTCATCGCCACAATGGATCCCGCGCTCAAAGCTTACCTCGACAAGATGAGCGACGAGGCCACCGCCCGTGCCAACAAGCAAGACGGCAACAACAATGCCATCCTCCAGGCCTTGGCGACGCAGACGGCGCGGATTGACTCCCTCGTCACCTGGAAGCCGGAGTTGGAGGCGCGGTTCGCACAATTGGAGCTCTCGGTCGCGGCTCTCCAAGCCGCGTCGTCTTCAACTGCACCATCCACCGGATCGCCGCCGCTTGCGACCCCTCCCATGGTTGCGCGCGAGATCCAAGGGCAATCAGGCCACGACGCACCACTGCATCCTGGGGGATCCTCGTCGGTGACCCCCGAGTCACTGGCGACTTCCCCGGTCACGGGTATGACCCTGATTCCTTCCCTGATCTCGTCGCCACTGTCATCTCAAGTTCTTTCTGCTCTGGGCCAAACTCCGCTGCCGATGATGTTTCCCGTCTTCGTCGGCGAGAACCCACAGCTCTGGAAGACTCTCAGAACAATACTTCCAGATGTTCACGGTGCACGAATCCTACTATGTTCCAATGGCGATCCTGAATTTCTCAGGACCAGCCATGATTTGGTTGCAGTCAGTGCAGCGTAAAATTGCGGGGCTCAACTGGGAGTCGTTCACAGCCTTGTTTTGCACCAGATTTGGTCGAGATAAACATCAGCTATTATTTCGCCAGTTCTATGCTATCTGTCAGACCAATTCTGTCGCAGATTTTATTGAGCGATTTGAAACTCTTATGAATCATATGATCTCATACTCTGAACTGACCCATCCTTATTTTTTCCTGACGCGATTCATTGAGGGACTGCGTGCTGACATTCGAGCGGTGGTTTCTCATCTAGCGACCGCCTGACTTGGACACAGTTTGCTCCTTGGCCCTGTTGCAAGAAGAAGTGGCAGATGGCAAGGCCGTCCTACGCGCCACCGTTCCCTGACCACCAGCGTTGCGCTTCGCATCGACCAGTACAGCGGCAGCACTAGTGGCATTCCCTCGACCCACTGCTCCTACTCTAACAGCTGAAGATAGGAGAGGCACTGACACAGCCAGAGCAGCGCCTGATAACAGCAAAATTGCAGCTCTCAGAACATTCCTCAGAGCTCGAGGTCTCTGTTTTAAGTGCGGTGAGCGATGGGGTAAAGATCATACTTGTCCCCCTACAGTTCAGATGCATGTGGTTGAGGAACTGCTCGCCCTGTTCAGTACAGATGCAGATGTACTTGGTGATCGACAGGTCAGTTAACTGAACCTGAAGACGACAACCTCTGCTTTATATCCGTGCACGCAGTGGCAGGTTCAGAAGGTCCTGGTGTTATGCAGTTGCATGCCTGGGTCCAAGGCTTTTGCTGGTAGATTCCAGGAGTACATCATCCTTTATGGACCAACGTCTGGCTGAGCAACTGAAGGGTGTCTCACCATTAACCAGTCCCTGCTAGGTCAAAGTAGCTGATGGTGCTCTGTTCTTGTGCAATAGTTACATCGCCCTGTTCAGTACAGATGCAGATGTACTTGGTGATCGACAGGTCAGTTAACTGAACCTGAAGACGACAACCTCTGCTTTATATCCGTGCACGCAGTGGCAGGTTCAGAAGGTCCTGGTGTTATGCTGTTGCATGCCTGGGTCCAAGGCCGAGAGGTTCTTTGGCTGGTAGATTCTGGGAGTACACCATCCTTTGTGGACCAACGTCTGGCTGAGCAACTGAAGGGTGTCTCACCATTAACCAGTCCCTGCTAGGTCAAAGTAGCTGATGGTGCTCTGTTGTTGTGCAATAGTTACATTCCATAGTGCCAATGGATGTGTCAGGGTCAAGAATTCATCACGGGTTTCAAAGTCATATCTCTGGGAGTGTATGATGCAATACTAGGTATGAACTGGGTCAAGAAACATAGCCCCATGTACATTGATTGAGAAGTACGTCACCTATCAGTCACAATAGGTACTGGTGCTGTTGAATTACAGGCCGCCACTTAAGATCTGCAACAATGTGCCACTATATCATCCCAGGAACTTCTGCATTCCTGCAAGCAACGGCCGTGGCTTATGTTGTTCACCTCAATACTGTAGCAGATCAAGGGATTGTCGACAACACCATACCCATTGAATGTCTCAGAGTTCTCGAGCAGTACACAGATGTATTTGAGGAACCACACACCCTACCACCTCGGCATGCTTGTGACCACCGTATACCACTGACGGAAGGTGTTCAACCAGTCAACTTGCGTCCGTATCGCCAAAAACCTGAACTGAAGACTGAAATTGAAAGACAAATGAAGGAATTATTGGATGCTGGCATTATTCAGAAGAGCACCAACCCCTTTTCCTCTCCTGCCTTGCTAGTGAAGAAGAAAGACGGTACCTGGCAGCTGGCGCATGTGCGTGGACTACAAACACCTGAATGCTATGACTATCGTCAGCAAATACCTGGTGCCAATCATCGATGAACTTTTAAATGAATTGGTGGGTGGTCGTTGGTTTTCCAAGCTGGATTTGCGTTCAGGGTACCATCAGATCCGTATGGCTGAAGGCGAAGAATATAAGACAACATTCACCACACATTCAGGCCATTGGGAATTCCTAGTTATGTCCTTTGGACTAGCAGGCGGACCGACCATTTTTAATGGAGCCATGACAACCACATTGCATCCATTGCTGCGTGTTTGTGTGCTGGTCTTTTTCGATGACATTTTGGTCTTCAGCCAGACACTGTCGAATCATGTATCTCACCTCAAGCAAGTGTTACAGCTCCTACACGAAGATGGCTGGCAAGTGAAACAGTCCAAAAGCTCTTTTGGTCAACAACAAATGCTTATTTAGGGCATGTGATCAATGCTGATGGGGTGTCGACTGATCGAAGTAAAATTGATTCCGTCAGAAACTGGCCGGTGCCAACATCTGCCAAAGAGGTGCGCATCTTCTTGGGTCTTGCGGGATATTACCGGAAATTTGTCAAGCACTTTGGCATCATCGCAAGACCACTGTTCAATCTGCTGAAGAAACACCAACCTTTTGTTTGGACGGAGGACACGCTGAAAGCTTTCACTCTGTTACAGCAAGGTCTCATTTCAGCACCTGTCTTGCAGCTGCCGAATTTCTCCAAACAATCTGTGATTGATACCGATGCTTGTGACTATGGAGTGGGCGATGTGCTACAACAAGGGGGGCATCCCATTTGGGGCCAAAGCACAAGGGTCTCTCCACTTACGAGAAAGAGTGTCTGGCTATACTGATAGCCGTAGAGCAATGGCGCCCCTATCTCCATCATGAGGAGTTCCTGATTCGCACGGATCAACGCAGTCTCATCCGTCACAATGATCAACGGCTGTCCACGGTGTGGCAACAGAAAGCTTTCACTAAGTTGCTGGGTCTGCGATACAAAATCAGTTATCGCCAAGGCTGCCAACAGCGCCGCTGACGCGCTCTCCGGCCACTTACACACTTTAAACCAAGCCATGGCCATGTCAGTGTGCCAACCTACTTGGGTGGGACATCCATGCCAGCTATGCAGAGAATGACCAATCTAAGAAACCGCTCACTGAATTTTCCAAGCGACCCGATGCAAAACAGAGGTTTTCTGTCTCAGAGGGCTTGCTGTACTTCCGCCACAGATTATGGCTCGGTGGGTCGCCAACACTACAGCAGTGTATTCTGCGCGCCTTCCATGACAACACCATGGGTGGGCACTCCGGATTTCCGGTCACCTATCATCGCATCCGCCGCCTTTTTGCCTGGCCCAAAATGAAGGACACTATTCGCCAGTATGTGCGCACTTGTGCCGTCTGTCAGCAAGCCAAGCCGGAGCGAGTCAAATACCCTGGTCTATTAGAACCAATTCCATTGTCGGAAGGAGCTTGGGAGATTGTTACTATGGACTTCATTGATGGCCTCCCGCAATCCAACAGGGCCAACTGTATCCTCGTCGTTGTGGACAAGTTCACACGGTATGCTCATTTTATGCCACCGAATCATCCTTTCACAGCAGCCAAGGTCGCTCGAGCTTATTCGGACAATGTTTACAAGCTGCATGGTCTCCCTAAGGCAATTATCTCAGATCGAGACCCAGTGTTTACCAGCAGATTCTGGTAGGAATTGTTCAAAATCATTGGGATAGAGTTGAACATGAGCACACCGATCATCCGCAGACGGACGGTCAGACAGAATGTGTCAATCAATGCTAGGAGATCTATTTTCGCTGCTTCATTCATGCCTGTCCAAATCACTGGAGTCAATTTCTGGCGCTGGCTGAGTTCTGGTATAATTCGAGCTACCACTCTGCCCTAGACATGTCGCTGTTCCATGCTCTGTATGGCCATGAGCCGAGGCATTGGGCATTGAGGCTGCATCTGCTTGTAAGATCCTGCTCTGAAGGAATGGCTGATGGAAAGAAGAACCATGCAGCAAGTCCTTAAGCAGCACCTACATCGAGCTCGCCACATCATGAAGGTGCAAGTAGATAAGAAACGCACTGACCGATCATTTCAACCTGGCGACGAGGTTTACATCAAGCTCCAGCCGTATGTACAGTCTTCAGTCCACCGCAGAGCCAACCACAAGTTGTCGTTTAAATACTTTGGACCATTCCAAGTATTGCGAGCCATCAACCCGATCGCTTATGAGCTCGCACTACCACCGCAAGTTCACCCCGTTTGTCATGTCTCTCAGCTACGACAAGCTCTGTCTCCAG
This sequence comes from Triticum dicoccoides, assembly GCF_002162155.2. Lineage (NCBI taxonomy): Eukaryota > Viridiplantae > Streptophyta > Magnoliopsida > Poales > Poaceae > Triticum > Triticum dicoccoides. Next base: position 421,548,819 of record NC_041391.1, on the reverse strand, counting down.
GTACAACAGCTTCTTCGTCTCTGCCAGTGCCGCCTAAGGCTGATCTCATTCCGGTGGAGATCTTGCAAACAAGATGGCGCCGAGAGCAGGTCCTGGTACGGTTGGTCAGACTCCGAGGAGGTGGACGCTACTTGGGAGGATGCCATTGCCTTACAGTCTCGTTTCCCTCATCTGCCGGATTGGAGGCAAGCCGCAAGTCAAGGAGAAGGGGATGTCAGCGTCCAATATGCAGAGGGCGAGACGGGCAGCGAAACAGCTGCCATGGCAATGAAAGGCAAAGGCACTGCCATGGCAGCCGATCGGGCCACACTGGCAGACAAGTGGACGAATCAAGGCCAAGGACGCGTCATCGCCAGGCCAACAAGGATTCGCCACACCAACTGCAGGTTCGTGGGCCCGGACTGGGACAACACTACTTAAGCGCAGAATATCGGAGGAGGGGCATCCCGGCTTGGATCACGGCAGCGGCAACGGCACGAGCACTTACTTTCTTCTTCCTTTTTCTTTCGGCAAGTTGTATCCAGAGAGTGAATCACTGCCCTCTTGTGGCTGTAATCGAATTGTAAGGGAAACTAGATCGGGTACCTAACAAAGTGCATCTTGGGGTTGAGAAACTCCGTGCTGAAAAACCGGGAATTAACTATTAAATTACAGAAGCTGACTAACAAGTTAAAGCAGAGTGAAGTCAACCAAAGATTCCCTGAACTGCGTTCTGAGCTAGAGGAGTTGCAGAAAGAGTATCAGTACATACGGTTTGTGATCTCACACTCCCTCACTTCGTTGCTTCCCATACCAACTTTATTTGTAGCATACGGGGTTGTTGCTAACTCGATATCTGTTTTACTTCTGCAAAAGATCTGAATTTGAGCATAATCAGGACATGAATACCAAGCAAGCTGAGCAGATGAAAACAATGGAAATAAGCCTCATAGCCATGACCGAACAGGTTGACAAGTTACGTGCGGAGATGCAAAATGCTGACATGAGAGCACAAGGTATTTTTCCCTGCTCGGTTTAAGGTTTGGATTGTTAGAGAATAGCAGCCTGTATCTCCATGAGGTCATAGGCCATTATATATACATGTACACACATGGTACAATATGCTGAAAGCCCCTCATACAACACGCCCTCCTCCTCGCCTCTCAAACTCATGGTGAATCAACAACACTGAATTTGGAGAGGTAAAAGCCCTGATGTGCTCTAGTCTGGGCCTTTGTGAAGAAATCCAGCAACTATAACTCGGAAGGCACATACTGAAGAGCAATCATCCGATCCTGCACACGGGAGTGCACAAAGGAAGCATCTGCACCGATATGTTTGGTGAGCTCATGCTTCATAGGGTCACGTGCAATACGGATGGCACATGTGCTGTGTGACAAGAAAGGAGTAGATGTAGTCACATAGCAGGAATCAATGCAATGATTCCTTGATTAAGCCTTTCAACATCCAACTCTACTTTGTGAAATTTGTAAAAAAGCTTTTTCAAGTCTTGTTTCATAACCTCCCACAAATCTTGATAAAAACTCAACAGGGAAACCATTGGGCCTTGCTAAATTAATAAACGACAAGTCCTGGTACATGCTTCTTTCTTTGGACATGGTCCAGCATACCTTTACTTTTGCACCCCCCCCCCCCCTTAATATTCTGGAGGTAGACGCGGATGAATGCACCATGTCAGTCCCTTTTTTGACACAAGTCACACATAGTGTTGTGCCGTTGTTATTGTGCCCTAATGGGATGTTTGGGTGCTACTGCTATTGCTCATGTAGTCATGGCATTCCATAGACCAACTTCTAGCAAGAAATGCAGTTCCTTGGGGAAATTCTGAGGAAGTATGTATGATGAGTAAAAATGAATTAATAGAAATGTCTATTGTTAATATTGGCAATTGATTCAGTGAGCGCCTCTTGTGAGCAGTTCCCCTTTTCATGTGTTACTCTCAGCAGCATGATTCTTGTTATTATGAGTGTGTACCTAATTCTTGAAACAAACTGCTGCAGGACTGGTGCAAGTAGCAGCAGGTCAATCTGGGACGGCACAAGCTCAAGCTGCATATGGAAGTGCATTTAACAATCTCCCTGCTCAAACAACTCAAGCTTATGGCATGCCTTACGCATACACTAATCCCATGGCGGGGTATCAAGATGTGCAAGCTAGTGGACATGCTGGCTACCCAGTTGCCAGTTATGATCAGAACGCCATCCCCTACTATACAGTCTATCCTGGCTACCCTGCAGGTTATGATCAGAATGGCGTCCCCTACTATACTGGCTACCCAGCAGGTGATGATCAGAATGCCATGCACTTCTATCTTGTCGCCTATTCTGCAACTGCGGTGGGCGTCCCAGCAACTGATGCTGCCAACATGGACGGTAATGCTGGATCTCCTGCCGGCGCCGGGCAGGCCGAATCGACAGGCCACATCACACTTGCATCAGATGCTCCTTCCGTCGCTGCAATCGGCTCTCCGCTACTGGAGATGTGAGAAGCTGAGGTTTGCAATGCAAATGAGGTGTCGGCACCTCGTACCAAATTTCCTTTCATTTACCGGCAAGACATTTGTTATGCCATTCCTGTGGTGCTATTAGGACGTAGGGTGCGATCACCCAAGTTACCTGGATTTTGGACTTGCATTTTCTTTTGCTTGTCGTCGTTCCTGACTGGACTGATGGACCGCAGACACATCACTCATTATTATCGTGCTTGAACTCTGATTGGCGATGTGATTCTGGATTATATGCTTCATTCGCTATATATGTATTTCTATCTGACTGTGTTTTCTCTTCCTAAATGCATGGAAGTATGCTGTGGTTGACAATGTAATAAGTTGCATAGACGCTGCCCAAGTCTTTGAGGCAAGGAAGGACTAGAGGAGAGAAACAGACAGAGAGGAGAACACTAGGCAGCTAGCTGCTTGATTCCTCGAACCTCCTGGACGAGGACCGGCGGAACAGGCTCCTGAGGCTACGCCTGCTCTCCCTCGCCCGCTTCCCTCCTCCGCCGCGCGTGGCGTCTTCGTTGGTGAAGGCACGCCTTGCTGGCCTGGCCGTGGCCTCGTCCACGATCGCGAGGCTGGACTCGATCTTCTGCGCCACGGTGACCAGCTCGTAGGTGTCCCACAGCGACTGCGTGAAGTCCCACGGCCTGCTGTTCGGCGGCTTGGCCGCCGCCGCCGCCGCGGCGGCCTCCAGCTTGAACCGCGACGGCCTGTAGCGCGGGGCGCCCGCGCGGCGCGCGCCCATACCGGCGCCGTCGTCGTCGTCCGCCGGCGCTCGTGACGGCCGCGGGTTGCCCGAGTGCGCGTACCACGCCTGCGCCACCGCCTTGACCAGCTCGATGTCCACGTCGTCCGCAGAGCTCTTCATGCCGATGCCGATGCCGACGCCGGCGCGGTGCGTGCGTGGGTGGGTGGGGTTTTGTGTTCGGCATTCGGCGGCGCACGGGTGGACGTGAGCGGCTGAGTTTGAGCCGTCGGTTTGGCGGCTACGGCGTGTCCGGGTATCAGCCTCACGTTCACAAGTGGTGCGTTAGAGAATCCAACGGTAGCCGCATTCGTTTTGAAACTTGTACTTGAAAGTTTTGCAAGTGAAATAGGCGATTATGCGTGTGGACGGGCTGGCCATGTAGTTTTTGTGGTTGTATGCAGCTACTCCAGACCAGTGTCGGAGCTTGAACGAATGGGCGGGCCAACAAAAGCATAAATTGTTAGGTATTACTCACTACCCCATACCTTTTGTTTTCATTGGTTAATGAACAAGTTACTACCTCCACTTCAAAATACAAGACGTTTTGGTAGGCTAGTTTATATTTGAGTCAATTACACCGGTGATGTTAGAACTTGGCGTAAACGGTCATTTTAGTACTATAACTTGTGGTGTACATTAAAGTGGTGTAAAAAATTGGCTCGAACGTGCAAATACGGTGCTAATCACATTTGTGTACGGCAACGACGTTGACGAGGCATGTCAGCGTGGCGTGGGACCTGTTGTCACTGACAGTATAATGCTTTTTTGTGAAAATCACCTCGGGTTTTTAATGTTTTTCATAGAAAAGCCCCCGACAAAAAACACTTTGATTTTTATATTTCTTCCACAAAAAGCCACCGACGAAAACGGGGATGTGGGCATTCAAGCCGTCGACCTGTAGTACCCTGCGCGTGCAGCTAACCACCTCATCAAGGTCGTCGTTCCAGCATAGAGCAAAAACATTTTTATATATTTTCAGTTAGACAACACAAATTTAGAATTTTTTTTAAGTATGCAGCTGCTGAAATTCGCACATGCAACCTTAGGTTAACAAACGAGCAGAGCTTCCACACCAACAATTGTAGTTACATGATTACAATAAATTGTCACGCATTATGTCTATAGCAGAACGTGCTCATAGGCTAAAACGGACTTCAGTTAGTGCAGCCATTTTCCACATGTTAGGTTTTAGAAATTACACAAAACATTTGAATTACAATTTTAAGTAATATCCATATAAATAAATTAAGTTACATTCTTAAAATTTTCATATAATTTCATAAGATGTTTACCTATTAAATTCATAAAAAATCCAAAAAATAAATTATGAAATATAAAAATATTAACTAATTTTAAAAACTATTTTCATATTAATTAAGAATTTAAATCGATTTCTCTATATATTTATTTTTCAATAAATTCAACCTTTTTCATGTTTTCAATAAAATATTCATCCCTTGGAATGACTATAGCATATCAAAGTTTCCATACCATAAAAATAGTACGTTTTAAAAGTGTTCATCAGACTGCAATTCCTCCAATAAAGTTTTTGTTTTTTAAAATGTAATTATACATTTTAAAACAATATATGTATGAAAAAATAAATATGACCGTAGTATGCCATCAGACTGCAATTGCTCCAATACACATTTACAATTATATGTATATTATTTATTATTTATAGTTATTATTTAAATCCTTTTACAAACTTCACAAAACGAAAAATGAAAACCTAACATGTTGTCAATGAGCCGCACTAACTTCTGTCGGTCACTCTGTTGTAGACATAAAGAGTGACAATCCTTTATTTAGGCCCTCTTTGATTTGCAGGATTTTCAAAACGCGGGAATAGGGAAAATACAGGATTTGAGTGGCATGTCCACTTGAATCTTATAGGATTAGCATAGAGTGTTTGATGCTACAGAAAAAACAAAGGAATTGAAGAAAAAGGTTGGCGTGGATGCTAGATTTCCAATGAAATAGTACACTTGATTCCATAGAAAAAAATCCTATAGGATTCAATCCTGTGAATCAAACGACAAATGTAGAAAAAAATCCTAAGGATTCCAACCCTCCAAAAATCCCATGGAATTCCTTTGAATCAAAGGAGCCATGGAATAGCATCTCAGGTGCTGCATCTCTATTCTCGAATTCAAATATTAATTTATCTTGTTTGACTAATGGATAAAAGGCGTGTGTATCCTCAAGTGACAACCGGCGACATTCGATCAGTTGGCTGGCTGCGCACAAGTTTAGCTAGTTGTTGCAGGTTCGAGGCCTTCTTATCAAGTGCTTTTGCATGAAAATAAAATAAAAAATGAGGCAGTTTTTGAAAAAAGAGCACACACACCGGCGTCTTCATTGTTGGGTCAATGACAGCGGGCCGCGTGCCACGCCAGCACACCTCCTCAGCGTCGCGGTCGTATACAAAAGCGATTAGCACCGTATTTGCACGCTCGAACCAAATTTTTGCATCACTTTGATGTACACCACAAGTTGTAGCATCAAAGTGACCGTTTGCGTCAAGTTCTAGCACCACCAGTGTAATTGACTCTTTATATTTTAGAATGGAGGTAGTACATGCAAGATGATTTTTATACACCGAATCACTTTTGATTCCTCGATAAATATATATTTCCCCATCTTCTATTTCTAACAAAATGCATTAATTTACACTCAGTTCAACCAATGGGTTCAAAAATTCATAGATAATCAAAACTTAAATGGTGGAATCGGGAGGTGAACATTGAGCTTGGTGAGACATGGGGACAGCGCCACGATGAAGTCTCGCGGAGACGGGTGGGTGCCATGGAGCAGGCAGCCGTAAGCAAGCGAGTCGGCTCGAGCCGCTGTAGTCGCTTTCGCTAAAATCCTCTTTCGACCCCCCCTCCCTTTCGATTCCCCTCTTGCCCGCCTTGCCCCAATCAACCAGACAACTGCGTGGCAAGCCATGGCGCAGCAGGATGAGGTGCCCCTAGTCTTTCAATTTCCTGAGGAAGACAACGAGCCGGAGGAGCTACACGAACATAAGGAGCTATGGGAGAATTTTTGCAGGGCCCAAGTCGCCGCGACTGTCCTTGCCCTGTGCTAGCTCCCAGCCCCGTAGATTTGATGGGTTGGGCGCTGCACATCATCGCCCAGCTTAAAGCCGGTGGATTCCACAAGGTCCCCGCTGACATGCACGTGCCAACGCCAGCACCTGCACTAGTGCTCGGGCCCATGCAAGTGACAACGCGTGTGAAAGGGCATGTAGTCCCTAAGTGTGGTTTTGGTAATTAAATGACAATCTCTATGGACTAATGTTTTCAGTGAGATATATATTTGAAGGTTTTGTCCATAGATAGTGCCTCAAGAATATTGGACGGAATCAAGGATGAAGTCCATATATATGAAGATAGTGCCTCAACGATATTGGACAGAATCAAGGATGAAGTCCATATATATATGAAGATAGTGCCTCAAGGATATTGGACGGAATCAAGGATGAAGTCCATATATATGAAGATATATTTGCCCTATGCTTTGATATTAAATGACAATTCCTATGGAGCATCAAGTGCATTGAATCTTATATGAAGATATGTTCCATAGTGATGCTTGAAGTGCATTGGGTTGTTTTGTGAAGTCTGCCATCAAAGCATCCGAAGAAGTCCTCATGGTATCCTTCTCTAGATACCCCGTGCACACAGGCTTGTACCGTGCGCACGGGGTCGAGTGTCAACTCTCTGGATACCCGTGCTCACGGGGCCTAGGTGTTGGCTCTCGAGATCCCATATCCAGTGAGGTTTCAAGTTGGTCTTCGGGTACTTCTATTGAAGCCATCAAGATTGGTTTCAATGCCTAATCTAATTATGTTCATGATGGAGTGCATTGGAGGATCTCAAAGATTGATATATTTGGGCTTCTGAGGATCAAGGCTTGAGAGAGTAATCAAAGAGAAGAATTCAAGTTATGGTTTCAAGACAAGATCATGATGAGCTCATGTGTTGGGTTTAGGTTGATCAAGTCTTGAAGCAAACAACTAGAGTGGAGAATTCATTGTGCCTCTCAAGATATTATGATGGAGGGCTTTTAAGGATCAAGGGCTTGAGAGAATAATCAAAGAGAAGAATTCAAGTTATGGTCTCAAGACAAGATCATGGTGAGCTCATGTGTTGGGTTTCGGTTGATCAAGTCTTGATGCAAGCAACTAGAGTGACGAATTCATTATGCCTCTCAAGAGATTGTGATGGAGTTTTAGAAGGGCAAGTGGTGACCAAGATGATATTCATAGTGGAACTTGATATGGTCATGGAAGAGTCTTTGGTGATATAGTCTTGAAGCAATGAAGGGAAATGAAGAGTTCATTGTGGCTTTCAAGAAACCAAGATGGAGCTTCGAGTAAAGATGTTGGTTGACCAAGATGAAGCTCGAAGATTATATCTAAGTGGTCAACTCTCAAAGCACAAACATTGTACCACGTGAGATCAAGTGATCTAGTGGTATGGTAAGTAATTGTGAATTGTGCTTTGTTACCTAACCCATGCTATGTGTTTGGTATGTCTATGTGGGTTAGGTGTTTCTCATGGGCTTGCATCAAAAGGAAAGATCTCAAGTAGCCTATGTGTGGATGACATCAAGTGGTGATGGTCATCGGGTTCGAGGAGTCCAAGTGCAAGATGAGAAGCCGGAGGTTATATGCTTTGAAGCTTGCGGTCCACATCATGATAATGCTCATGTGAAGATGGGCTTAAGTTAAGTCTTCCCTCATTGCAATATGAGGAATCAATTCAAGCATCTTCACCAAGTGGTTGTGGACAAGAAAGGGATTCCAACTTGAGACAAGCATTGGAGTCATCACCAAGCTCAAGTTGAATATGCAAGGCAAAGGTATACCTTAGCTAGCTTTTCCGAGTTTTGCCGGTCTCATGGTGCTTGGAGGGAGACCGGATTATAGGTTTGATAGCCGTACTATCAAGAGGGACTCTCGGGCAAGTAGCTTGATCATGTCACATGTAGAGAGCTCAAACATTTGCATTACTTGCATCATTATTTATTGTTGATCTTGGGTGGTTCTCTATGTGAGGACCTTGGGCTTTTCCATAGCTTCAAAACGAGCCCAAGATCATCGAATTCGGAGTCCGTATGCCAAAGTTATCACTATTTTAGTGGGCTGCTGCAGGCTGTTCTGGGTACCCCGTGGACACGGGGTTTTTGACCCCCGTGGGCACGGGGCCCCGTGCACACGGGCTTGTACCGTGCGCACGGGACCCCGTGGGCACGGGGTCTAAACCCCCATGGGCACAGGGTGTCCAGGAAGTGTCCGTTGGAGCCCCAACGGCTAGTTTTGGAAGTTGGCTATAAAAGAGCCCTTCCTCCCCACCGGTTTGGGGGTTGTTCATTCACATTCTAAACATCATTTTGAGCCTCTTACCACCTCTCCCAAACCCCTATCTCCCTTCTAAGTGAAGGGGGATTTGTGGATGGATCTTGGAGTCATTTGTTGATTTCCTCCATTGCATCCCCTCTCTTCAATCTCCCACTTTCTTGAGTTGCATCTTGTGAGATTGAGAGAGTGAGTTGAGCATTTGTTGCTTGACCTTGCATTGCATTTGTTGCATTGGTTTGAGCTCCCCGCATCGATTTGTTCGTGTGTGAGCCCGTGAGTTTATTACTCTTGGAGGCTTCGCCTCCTAGACGGTTTGGTGATATATTGAGAAGATTGTGAAGAGGCCTATGTGGCCAAGGTTCCCCCGGAAGCTTCCTTTTGTGGTGTGCTCCGAGGAAGAGTGTTCAAGTGGCCTAGGTGGTCAAGTTCCTCCGGAAGCTTCCGTGGTTGTGGTGTGCTCCGGAGAGGTTTGTAAAGGTGTGGTAGTCGCCTTCAAGACCAACCCCGAGTGAACCGAGGCTCATCCGTTGGGGGTGACTCGAAAGGGAGAATACGGTGAGTCACTTGGTGACGCCCCGGAGCTTTGGCTACGGCACCGCTCTAACGGAGATTAGCACTCTCACGAGTGTGAACTTTGGGATAAATCCGCGTCCCCGACTCACTTGTGGTTATCTCATACCCACACCCTTTACTTTTCGCAATTCATACTTGCCCATATTGATATATCTTGTGATAGTTGAATTGCTTTGTTGTTCCTTCATTTCCATATCTTGTGATATAGTTTGTGCTTGCTAGTTTGCTTAATTGCCTATCTTGTTTAGCATAGGTTGTTGGTTCACTTAGTTGAGCCTAGCATATTTAGGATTTGTGCTTGAAAAGTATCCATTAGTTTAATTCCGCATTAGGATAAAGCCAAATCCGTAAAAGTTTTAAAACTCCTATTCACCCCCCCTCTAGTCGTCATCTAGATCATTTCAATTGGTATCAGAGCTTTGGTCTCTCCTTTGTGGGCTTCATCGCCTAGAGAGTAAAGATGTCGACTAGTGGTATAGTGCATGATGACACTTTTTGTTTTAGTGGCACAAACTATCACTTGTGGAAAATTCGCATGCTTTGTCATTTTCGGACCATGGGTCCATGTTTTGTGCGAATTGTTCTTGTAGGGGCTTCTCCGTGGAAGGACGACCTTTTTCCAACTAGTGAGGAAAATGATGATATGCTTTGTGGATATAGTGCTAAGAATGCCATAATCCGGTTTATATCCCTCGAAGTATTTGAGTCTATCATGACTTGTGTGACGGCTCATGATATGTGGACCAAACTTAAAGAAATATATGGTGGGTCCATGTTGGGGAACGTTGCAGAAAATAAAATTTTTCCTACGGTTTCACCAAGATCCATCTATGAGTTCATCTAAGCAACGAGTCATGGGAGAGTGATTGCATCTACATACCACTTGTAGATCGTGTGCGGAAGCTTTCAAGGGGATGGTGATGATGGAGTCGTACTCACCGTGATTCAGTCCACCGATGACCAAGTGCTGAACGGACAGCACCTCCGCGTTCAACACACGTACGGGACGGGAGACGTCTCCTCCTTCTTGATCCAGCAAGGGGGAAGGAGAGGTTGATGATGATCCAGCAGCACGACGGCGTGGTGGTGGATGCAGCAGAACTCTGGCAGGGCTTCGCCAAGCGACTACGGGAGGAGGACGAGGTGTAGCAGGGGGAGGGAGGCGCCAGAACTTTAAGGTGCGGCTGCCCCCTCCCCCCTCCCTTTATATAGGCCCCCAAGGGGGGCGCCGGCCCTGGGAGATTGAATCTCCCAAGGGGGCGGCGGCCAGGGGGGGGGGACTTGCCCCCCAAGGCATGTGGTGCGCCCCCCCACACCCTAGGGTTTCAACCCTAGGCGCAGGGGGTGGGCCTAGGGGGGCGCACCAGCCCACTATGGGCTGGTTCCCCTCCCACTTCAGCCCATGGGGCCCTCCGGGATGGGTGGCCCCACCCGGTGGACCCCCGGGACCCTTCCGGTGGTCCCGGTACATTACCGAGTGACCCCGAAACTTTCCCGATGGCCGAAATACCACTTCCTATATATAATTCTTTACCTCTGGACCATCCGAAACTCCTCGTGACGTCCGGGATCTCATCCGGGACTCCGAACAACATTCGGTATGCTGCATACTCATATTCATACAACCCTAGCATCACCGAACCTTAAGTGTGTAGACCCTACGGGTTCGGGAGACACGCAGACATGACCGAGACGACTCTCGGGCAATAACCAACAGCGGGATCTGGATACCCATGTTGGCTCCCACATGCTCCTCGATGATTTCATTGGATGAACCACGATGTCGAGGATTAAACAACCCCATATACAATTCCCTTTGTCAATCGGTACGTTACTTGCCCGAGACTCGATCGTTGGTATCCCAATACCTCGTTCAGTCTCGTTACCGGCAAGTCACTTTACTCGTACCGTAATGCATGATCCCGTGACCAACCACTTGGTCACTTTGAGCTCAATATGATGATGCATTACCGAGTGGGCCCAGAGATACCTCTCTGTCATACGGAGTGACAAATCCCAGTCTCGATCCGTGTCAACCCAACAGACACTTTCGGAGATACCTGTAGTGCACCTTTATAGTCACCCAGTTACGTTGTGACGCTTGATACACCCAAAGCACTCCTACGATATCCGGGAGTTACACGATCTCATGGTCTAAGGAAGAGATACTTGACATTGGAAAAGCTCTAGCAAACGAACTACACGATCTTTGTGCTATGCTTAGGATTGGGTCTTGTCCATCACATCATTCTCCTAATGATGTGATCCCGTTATCAACGACATCCAATGTCCATAGCCAGGAAACCATGACTATCTGTTGATCACAACGAGCTAGTCAACTAGAGGCTCACTAGGGACATATTGTGGTCTATATATTCACACGTGTATTACGATTTCCGGATAATACAGTCATAGCATGAATAAAAGACAATTATCATGAACAAGGAAATATAATAATACTTTTATTATTGCCTCTAGGGCATATTTCCAACAGTCTCCCGCTTGCACTAGAGTCAATAATCTAGTTACATTGTGATGAATCGAACACCCATAGAGTTCTGGTGTTGATCATGTTTTGCTCGCGAGAGAGGTTTAGTCAACGGATATGCGACATTCAGATCCGTATGTACTTTGCAAATATCTATGTCTCCATCTTGAACATTTTCACGGATGGAGTTGAAACGACGCTTGATGTGCCTGGTCTTCTTGTGAAACCTGGGCTCCTTGGCAAGGGCAATAGCTCCAGTGTTGTCACAGAAGAGTTTGATCGGCCCCGACGCATTGGGTATGACTCCTAGGTCGGTGATGAACTCCTTCACCCAAATAGCTTCATGCGCTGCCTCCGAGGCTGCCATGTACTCCGCTTCACATGTAGATCCCGCCATGACGCTCTGCTTGCAGCTGCACCAGCTTACTGCTCCACCATTCAACATATACACGTATCCGGTTTGTGACTTAGAGTCATCCAGATCTGTGTCGAAGCTAGCATCGACGTAACCCTTTACGACGAGCTCTTCGTCACCTCCATAAACAAGAAACATGTCCTTTGTCCTTTTCAGGTACTTTAGGATATTCTTGACTGTCCAGTGTTCCTTGCCGGGTTTACTTTGGTACCTTCCTACCAAACTTACGGCAAGGTTTACATCAGGTATGGTACACAACATGGCATACATAATAGATCCTATGGCTGAAGCATAGGGGATGACACTCATCTCTTCTTTATCTTTTGCCGTGGTCGGGCATTGAGCTGAGCTCAATCTCACACCTTGCAATACAGGCAAGAACCCCTTCTTGGACTGATCCATTTTGAACTTCTTCAAAATCTTATCAAGGTATGTGCTTTGTGAAAGACCTATGAGGCGTCTCGATCTATCTCTATAGATCTTAATGCCTAATATATAAGCAGCTTCTCCAAGGTCCTTCATTGAAAAACACTTATTCAAGTAGGCCTTAATGCTGTCCAAAAGTTCTATATCATTTCCCATCAAGAGTATGTCATCTACATATAATATGAGAAATGATACAGAGCTCCCACTCACTTTCTTGTAAACGCAGGCTTCTCCATAAGTCTACATAAACCCAAACGCTTTGATCATCTCATCAAAGCGAATGTTCCGACTCCGAGATGCTTGCACCAGTCCATAAATGGATCGCTGGAGCTTGCATACTTTGTTAGCGTTCTTAGGATCGACAAAACCTTCCGGCTGCATCATATACAGTTCTTCCTTAAGATGCCCGTTAAGGAATGCCGTTTTGACGTCCATCTGCCATATCTCATAATCATAGTATGCGGCAATTGCTAACATGATTCGACGTACTTCAGCTTCGCTACGGGAGAGAATGTCTCGTCGTAGTCAATCCCTTGAACTTGTCGATAACCCTTAGCGACAAGTCGAGCTTTATAGACGGTAATATTACCATCTGCGTCCGTCTTCTTCTTAAAGATCCATTTGTTTTCTATTGCTCGCCGATCATCGGGCAAGTCTGTCAAAGTCCATACTTTGTTTTCATACATGGATTCTATCTCGGATTTCATGGCTTCAAGCCATTTGTTGGAATCTGGGCCCGCCATCGCTTCTTCATAGTTCGAAGGTTCACCGTTGTCTAACAACATGATTTCCAGGACAGGGTTGCCGTACCACTCTGGTGTGGAACGTGTCCTTGTGGATCTACGAAGTTCAGTAGCAACTTGATCCGAAGTACCCTGATCGTCATCATTATTTTCCTCTTCAGTTGGTGTAGGCATCACAGGAACATTTTCCTGAGCTGCACTACTATCCCGTTCAAGAGGCAGTACTTCATCGAGTTCTACTTTCCTCCCACTTACTTCTTTCGAGAGAAACTCTTTTTCCAGAAAGGATCCGTTCTTGGCAACAAAGATCTTGCCCTCGGATCTTAAGTAGAAGGTATACCCAACAGTTTCCTTAGGGTATCCTATGAAGACGCATTTTTCCGACTTGGGTTCGAGCTTTTCAGGTTGAAGTTTCTTAACATAAGCATCGCATCCCCAAACTTTTAGAAACGACAGCTTAGGTTTCTTCCCAAACCATAATTCATACGGTGTCGTCTCAACGGATTTAGACAGTGCCCTATTTAAAGTGAATGTAGCTGTCTCTAGAGCGTATCCCCAAAATGATATTGGTAAATCGGTAAGAGACATCATAGACCGCACCATATCCAATAGAGTGCGATTACGACGTTCGGACACACCGTTATGCTGAGGTGTTCCAGGCGGCGTGAGTTGTGAAACGATTCCACATTTCCTTAAGTGTGTACCAAATTCGTGACTTAAATATTCTCCTCCACGATCTGATCGTAGGAATTTTATATTTCGATCACGTTGATTCTCTACCTCATTCTGAAATTCCTTGAACTTTTCAAAGGTCTTAGACTTGTGTTTCATTAAATAGACATACCCATATCTACTCAAGTCATCAGTGAGAGTGAGAACATAACGATATCCTCCGCGAGCTTCAACGCTCATTGGACCGCACACATCGGTATGTATGATTTCCAACAAGTTGGTTGCTCGCTCCATTGTTCCGGAGAACGGAGTCTTGGTCATTTTGCCCATGAGGCATGGTTCGCATGTGTCAAATGATTCATAATCGAGAGACTCTAAAAGTCCATCAGCATGGAGCTTCTTCATGCGCTTGACACCAATGTGACCAAGGCGGCAGTGCCACAAGTATGTGGGACTATCGTTATCAACTTTACATCTTTTGGCATTCACACTATGAATATGTGTAATACTACGCTCGAGATTCATTAAGAATAAACCATTGACCATCGGAGCATGACCATAAAACATATCTCTCATATAAATAGAACAACCATTATTCTCGGATTTAAATGAGTATCCATCTCGTATTAAACGAGATCCTGATACAATGTTCATGCTCAAACTTGGCACTAAATAACAATTATTAAGGTTCAAAACTAATCCCGTAGGTAAATGTAGAGGCAGCGTGCCGACGACGATCACATCGACTCTGGAACCATTCCCGATGCACATCGTCACCTCGTCCTTCGCCAGTCTCCGCTTATTCCGTAGCTCCTGCTGTGAGTTACAAATATGAGCAACGGCACCGGTATCAAATACCCAGGAGTTACTACGAGTACTGGTAAGGTACACATCAATTACATGTATATCAAATATACCTTTGGTGTTGCCGGCCTTCTTATCCGCTAAGTATTTGAGGCAGTTCCGCTTCCAGTGACCCTTCCCCTTGCAATAAAAGCACTCAGTCTCAGGCTTGGGTCCATTCTTTGACTTCTTCCCGGTAACTGGCTTACCAGGCGCGGCAACATCCTTGCCGTCCTTCTTGAAGTTCTTCTTGCCCTTGCCCTTCTTGAACTTAGTGGTCTTATTGACCATCAACACTTGATGTTCTTTCTTGATTTCAGCCTCTGCTGACTTCAGCATTGAGAACACTTCAGGAATGGTCTTCACCATCCCCTGCATGTTGTAGTTCATCACAAAGCTCTTATAGCTTGGTGGGAGCGACTGAAGGATTCTGTCAATGACCGCCTCATCTGGGAGGTTAATGTTCAGCTGAGTCATGCGGTTGTGCAACCCAGACATCTTGAGTATGTGCTCACTGACAGGACTGTTTTCCTCCATCTTACAACTATAGAACTTGTCGGAGACATCATATCTCTCGACCCGGGCATGAGCTTGAAAAACAAGTTTCAGCTCTTCGAACATCTCATATGCTCTGTGATGCTCAAAACGCTTTTGGAGCCCCGGTTCTAAGCTGTAAAGCATGCCGCACTGAACGAGGGAGTAATCATCAGCACGAGTCTGCCAAGCATTCATAATGTCTTGGTTCTCTGGGACGGGAGCGTCACCTAGCGGTCCTTCTAGGACATATTGTTTCCTGGCAGCTATGAGGATAATCCTCAGGTTCCGGACCCAGTCCGTATAGTTGCTGCCATCATCTTTCAGCTTGGTTTTCTCTAGGAACGCGTTGAAGTTCATGTTGAGATGAGCGTTGGCCATTTGATCTACAAGACATATTTGCAAAGGTTTTAGACTAAGTTCATGATAATTAAGTTCATCTAATCAAATTATTAATGAACTCCCACTCAGATTAGACATCCCTCTAGTCATCTAAGTGTTACACGATCCGAGTCGACTAGGCTGTGTCCGATCATCACGTGAGACGGACTAGTCATCGTCGGTGAACATCTTCATGTTGATCGTATCTTCCATACGACTCGTGTTCGACCTTTCGGTCTCCGTGTTCTGAGGCCATGTCTGTACATGCTAGGCTCGTCAAGTTAACCCTAAGTGTTTTTTGCATGTGTAAAACTGTCTTACACCCGTTGTATGTGAACGTAAGGATCTATCACACCCGATCATCACGTGGTGCTTCGAAACGATGAACTGTAGCAACGGTGCACAGTTAGGGGAGAACACTTCTTGAAATTGTTGTAAGGGATCATCTTATTTACTACCGTCGTTCTAAGTAAACAAGATGCATAAACATAATAAACATCACATGCAGTTATATAGTAGTGACATGATATGGCCAATATCATATAGCTCCATTGATCTCCATCTTCGGGGCTCCATGATCATCTTGTCACCGGCATGACACCATGATCTCCATCATCATGATCTCCATCATCGTGTCTTTATGAAGTTGTCACGCCAACGACTACTTCTACTTCTATGGCTAATGCGTTTAGCAATAAAGTAAAGTAATTTACATGGCGTTCTTCAATGACACGCAGGTCATACAAAAAATAAAGACAACTCCTATGGCTACTGCCGGTTGTCATACTCATCGACATGCAAGTCGTGAATCCTATTACAAGAACATGATCTCATACATCACAATATATCAATCATCATTCATCACAACTTCTGGCCATATCACATCACATGAACAATCACTGCAAAAACAAGTTAGACGTCCTCTAATTGTTGTTGCATCTTTTACGTGGCTGCAATTGGGTTCTAGCAAGAACGTTTTCTTACCTACGAATAACCACAATGTGATTTTGTCAACTTCTATTTACCCTTCATAAGGACCCTTTTCATCGAATCCGCTCCAACTAAAATGGGAGAGACAGACACCCGCTAGCCACCTTATGCAACTAGTGCATGTCAGTCGGTGGAACCGGTCTCACGTAAGCGTACATGTAAGGTTGGTCCGGGCCGCTTCATCCCACAATACCGCTGAAGCAAGAAAAGACTAGTAGTGGCAAGTAAGTTGACAAGATCCACGCCCACAACAAAATTGTGTTCTACTCGTGCATTAGAGAACTACGCATAGACCTAGCTCTGATACCACTGTTGGGGAACGTTGCAGAAAATAAAAATTTTCCTACGGTTTCACCAAGATCCATCTATGAGTTCATCTAAGCAACGAGTCATGGGAGAGTGATTGCATCTACATACCACTTGTAGATCGCGTGCGGAAGCTTTCAAGGGGATGGTGATGATGGAGTCGTACTCGCCGTGATTCAGATCACCGATGACCAAGTGCTGAACGGACAGCACCTCCGCGTTCAACACACGTACGGGACGGGAGACGTCTCCTCCTTCTTGATCCAGCAAGGGGGAAGGAGAGGTTGATGATGATCCAGCAGCACGACGGCGTGGTGGTGGATGCAGCAGAACTCCGGCAAGGCTTCGCCAAGCGACTACGGGAGGAGGACGAGGTGTAGCAGGGGGAGGGAGGCGCCAGAACTTCAGGGTGCGGCTGCCCCCTCCCCCCTCCCTTTATATAGGCCCCCAAGGGGGGCGCCGGCCCTGGGAGATTGAATCTCCCAAGGGGGCGGCGGCCAGGGGGGGGGGGAACTTGCCCCCCAAGGCATGTGGTGCGCCCCCCCACCCTAGGGTTTCAACCCTAGGCGCAGGGGGTGGGCCTAGGGGGGCGCACCAGCCCACTATGGGCTGGTTCCCCTCCCACTTCAGCCCATGGGGCCCTCCGGGATGGGTGGCCCCACCCGGTGGACCCCCGGGACCCTTCCGGTGGTCCCGGTACATTACCGGGTGACCCCGAAACTTTCCCGATGGCCAAAATACCACTTCCTATATATAATTCTTTACCTCCAGACCATTCCGAAACTCCTCATGACGTCTGGGATCTCATCCGGGACTCCTAACAACATTCGGTATGCTGCATACTCATATTCATACAACCCTAGCGTCACCGAACCTTAAGTGTGTAGACCCTACGGGTTCGGGAGACACGCAGACATGACCGAGACGACTCTCGGGCAATAACCAACAGCGGGATCTGGATACCCATGTTGGCTCCCACATGCTCCTCGATGATTTCATCGGATGAACCACGATGTCGAGGATTAAACAACCCCGTATACAATTCCCTTTATCAATCGGTACGTTACTTGCCCGAGACTCGATCGTCGGTATCCCAATACCTCGTTCAGTCTCGTTACCGGCAAGTCACTTTACTCGTACTGTAATGCATGATCCCGTGACCAACCACTTGGTCACTTTGAGCTCAATATGATGATGCATTACCGAGTGGGCCCAGAGATACGTCTCCGTCATACGGAGTGACAAATCCCAGTCTCGATCCGTGTCAACCCAACAGACACTTTCAGAGATACCTGTAGTGCACCTTTATAGTCACCCAGTTACGTTGTGACGTTTGATACACCCAAAGCACTCCTACAGTATCCGGGAGTTACACGATCTCATGGTCTAAGGAAGAGATACTTGACATTGGAAAAGCTCTAGCAAACGAACTACACGATCTTTGTGCTATGCTTAGGATTGGGTCTTGTCCATCACATCATTCTCCTAATGATGTGATCCCATTATCAACGACATCCAATGTCCATAGCCAGGAAACCATGACTATTTGTTGATCACAACGAGCTAGTCAACTAGAGGCTCACTAGGGACATATTGTGGTCTATGTATTCACAGGTGTATTACGATTTCCGGATAATACAGTCATAGCATGAATAAAAGACAATTATCATGAACAAGAAAATATAATAATACTTTTATTATTGCCTTTAGGGCATATTTCCAATAGTCCAATCTTGTTGATATTCATCATCTTTCGGAGGAGTTAATTGAGGAGGTCTCCACATCTTCAAATCATGAAGATCTCCATATTGCTTCTTCCTCCGTGTACTTGGACACTTCAACTTCTTCCGCCTCACCATCATGTGGCATGTCCCAAGGTAATGACATGGTGAGTGAAAATATCATTTGTGATGATTGTGATGATGTGCTCAACATTGATGATCTTACATGTATACATGGTAGTGTTGTAGATTCCATGGACTTGAGCATATCTAGCAGAAATGACTTACATTCTTGTGTTGATATGCTTGATACTCCTTGTTTCCATGATCTATGTGCTTCTATTTCCTCTAGTTGTTGTTTGACTAACCATGTAGAGGAAACAAGAGAAAATAGTGCACACATCATTAATGAGGAAATTGCTCGAGGAGCAAAGAAGGACATCACCTTGTTGGAGAGGAAATGCTATGAGTGTCAAGAGGATGGACATGGATATCCTACTCTTGATGATAAAGAAACTCCCTCTCCAAAAGAATCATCATCAACCTCCGATGTTCACATGTGCCTCATGGCAAGAGGTAATACTGAGGTATCATCTACTCTTTGTAAGGATATTGATGAGAGTAATGATGAATGTGATAGGGATATGAGTCAAGAAATATATGAAATTGGTAATTCTCTTCGTGGGGTAAATAAGAACACTTATGAGATGTTTAAAGATCTTATCACTCATTTTGGAAAGTGTAATGATTTACTTCACGAAGAGCAAGAACAAAATGAAAAACTCGATTGTAATCTTCTTGATGCTCTAGAAACTCTTAGAGACTTAGAGTCTTCTAAAGAAGAGATTGAAGTTGCTCATGATCAACTTAAAGAGGATTTTGAGCACCTTGACCTTGTCTACAAGAATGTCAAAGGAGAGCTCACCAAACTCTCTAAGTATTATGAGGAACTTCAAGCTACTCATGTGAAGTCTCTAGTTTCTTATAGCTCCTCTCATATTGTCAATGATGCTTGTGCTACTAACTCTACTTCTTGTGAAGCATCTATCTTAAAGGAGAATGTTGAGATGATGGCTCAACTTGCTTTGCTAACTAGCAATTATGGAAGATTAGAAGAAAGTCATGAAAAGCTCTTGGGCTCTCATGATGACCTTCTAATCTCCCATGAAAGGATAAAGTTAGCTCATGAGGCTATTTTTACTAAGGTAACATCGTGTGAGCCTCATGTGGACATTAGCACTAATTCTACTCAAAATACTTTATTGACATGTGCTAGTCCTAGTGATTCATCTAGACATATTATTGCTAATTTTTGTGATGAATTGCTCTCCTTGCCTTGTTGCTCTAACAATGAAGCTTCTACTTCCTATAGTACTTTTGTTGATACTAACCTTGTAGAGGAAAACAAAGAGCTCAAGGCCCAAGTCACTATTTTAAAGAAAGACTTGGAAATTTGTCATGAAGGAAATACCTCTCTCAACGCTATCTTGAATGTTCAAAAATCCCCTCATGACAAGGGCGGACTTGGTTTCATCTCCAACAATAAGAAGTCCAAGAGAAAGAAGGGACAAGATCAAGTCAAGAATCTGGCCAACATTACATGCTTCAAGTGCAAGAATGTTGGACACCATGTGAGCTCTTGTCCATTGAAGAAGAAGGCTTCAAATGTGAAGCATCAAGGGAAGTGTCCTCAAGTTCAATCTGAAGGTCAACCTCATGTTGAAGAAAGGCCACTACCAATGATGAACAAAGATAATGCTCCCCAAGTTGATGAAATAAAGAAGAAGAGAAGGGGGAGCACATGTTGCTATATTTGTCGTGAGAAGGGACACATATCCTCATCTTGTCCCAACAGTAACATCCTTAAGCCTCCTCTCGTCAATGATCATTATTCGCTTAGGAAGGATGTTGTTGGCAATTTGTTTGCCAAGTTTGTTGGTGCCCAAAGTGGTTTGGAAATGGAAAAGACCATTTGGGTTGCCAAGCCTATTGTGACTAACTTCTTAGGACCCAACTTGGTTGGGGACCATCAAGCTCAAACTTGATCAATAGGTGTGTGGAGGACATTGGAGATTTGGCTAGTCCATGAAGAAAAGAATATTCATCATTTATTTGTTCAAGCCAAGTCATGTGGTTTATCTTCATATTATCTATCCAATGTTCCTCCTTGCGGTAACTTGTATTTTTATTGCTTACATTGAAAGTTCTTGCCCCTTGCATGCATAGGTTTTGTATCTAGCATGTGCATTTATATGTTGTGTTTTCTAGTATGCTTGATTTGTGTTATCTAGCATGTGTAGGTTGCATTGCACATCATATAGTTGAAGGAAATATGCCCTAGAGGCAATAATAAAGTTATTATTTATTTCCTTATTTCATGATAAATGTTTATTATTCATGCTAGAATTGTATTAACCGGAAACATAATACATGTGTGAATACATAGACAAACAGAGTGTCACTAGTATGCCTCTACTTGACTAGCTCGTTAATCAAAGATGGTTATGTTTCCTAACCATGAACAATGAGTTGTTAGTTGATTAACGAGGTCACTCATTAGTCGAATGATCTGATTGACATGACCCATTCCATTAGCTTAGCACACGATCGTTTAGTATGTTGCTATTGCTTTCTTCATGACTTATACATGTTCCTATGACTATGAGATTATGCAACTCCCGTTTGCCGGAGGAACACTTTGGGTGCTACCAAACGTCACAACGTAACTGGGTGATTATAAAGGAGCATTACAGGTGTCTCCAAAGGTACATGTTGGGTTGGCGTATTTCGAGATTAGGATTTGTCACTCCGATTGTCGGAGAGGTATCTCTGGGCCCTCTCGGTAATACACATCACATAAGCCTTGCAAGCATTACAACTAATATGTTAGTTGTGAAATGATGTATTACGGAACGAGTAAAGAGACTTGCCGGTAACGAGATTAAACTAGGTATTGGATACCGACGATCGAATCTCGGGCAAGTAACATACCGATGACAAAGGGAACAACGTATGTTGTTATGCGGTCTGACCGATAAAGATCTTCGTAGAATATGTAGGAGCCAATATGGGCATCCAGGTCCCGCTATTGGTTATTGACCGGAGACGTGTCTCGGTCATGTCTACATTGTTCTCGAACCCGTAGGGTCCACACGCTTAAGGTTACGATGACAGTTATATTATGAGTTTATACATTTTGATGTACCGAAGGTTGTTCGGAGTCCCGGATGTGATCACGGACATGACGAGGAGTCTCGAAATGGTCGAGACATAAAGATTGATATATTGGAAGCCTATGTTTGGACATCGGAAGTGTTCCGGGTGAAATCGGGATTTTACCGGGTTACCGGGAGGTTACCGGAACCCCCCGGGAGCCATATGGGCCTTCATGGGCCTTAGTGGAAAGGAGAAAGGGGCAGCCCAAGGGGGCTGCGCGCCTCCCCCCTTCCCCTAGTCCTATTAGGACTAGGAGAGGTGGCCGGCCACCCCTCTCCCTCTTTCCCCCTTGGGAATCCTAGTTGGAATAGGATTGGGGGGGGGGGGAGTCCTACTCCCGGTAGGAGTAGGACACCTCCTGCGCCTCTCTCTCTTGGCCGGCGCCCCCTCCCCCCTTGGCTCCTTTATATACTGAGGTAGAGGCACCCCAAAGACATACAAGTTGACACAAGTTGATCCACGTGATCTATTCCTTAGCCGTGTGCGATGCCCCCTGCCACCATATTCCTCGATAATACTGTAGCGGAGTTTAGGCGAAGCCCTGCTGCTGTAGTTCATCAAGATCGTCACCACGCCGTCGTGCTGACGGAACTCTTCCCCGACACTTTGCTGGATTGGAGTCCGGGGATCGTCATCGAGCTGAACGTGTGCTCGAACTCGGAGGTGCCGTAGTTTCGGTGCTTGATCGGTTGGATCGTGAAGACGTACGACTACTTCCTCTACGTCGTGTCATCGCTTCCGCAGTCGGTCTGCGTTGGGTACGTAGACAATACTCTCCCCCTCGTTGCTATGCATCACATGATCTTGCGTATGCGTAGGAAATTTTTTGAAATTACTACGAAACCCAACAGTGGCATCCGAGCCAGGTTATTTATGTTGATGTTATATGCACGAGTAGAACACAAGTGAGTTGTGGACGATACAAGTCATACTGCCTACCAGCATGTCATACTTTGGTTCGGCGGTATTGTTGGACGAGACGACCCGGACCAACCTTACGCGTACGCTTACGCGAGACCGGTTCCCTCGACGTGCTTTGCACAGAGATGGCTTGCGGGCGACTGCCTCTCCAACTTTAGTTGAACCAAGTATGACTACGCCCGGTCCTTGCGAAGGTTAAAACGGAGTCTATTTGACAAACTATCGTTGTGGTTTTGATGCGTAGGTGAGATTGGTTCTTACTTAAGCCCGTAGCAGCCACGTAAAACATGCAACAACAAAGTAGAGGACGTCTAACTTGTTTTTGCAGGGCATGTTGTGATGTGATATGGTCAAGGCATGATGCTGAATTTTATTGTATGAGATGATCATGTTTTGTAACCGAGTTATCGGCAACTGGCAGGAGCCATATGGTTGTCGCTTTATTGTATGCAATGCAATCGCGATGTAATGCTTTACTTTATTACTAAACGGTAGTGATAGTCGTGGAAGCATAAGATTGGCGAGACGACAACGATGCTATGATGGAGATCAAGGTGTCGCGCCGGTGACGATGGTGATCATGACGGTGCTTCGGAGATGGAGATCACAAGCACAAGATGATGATGGCCATATCATATCACTTATATTGATTGCATGTGATGTTTATCTTTTTATACATCTTATCTTGCGTTGATTGACGGTAGCATTATAAGATGATCTCTCACTAAATTATCAAGAAGTGTTCTCCCTGAGTATGCACCGTTGCGAAAGTTCTTCGTGCTGAGACACCACGTGATGATCGGGTGTGATAGGCTCTACGTTCAAATACAACGGGTGCAAAACAGTTGCACACGCAGAATACTCAGGTTAAACTTGACGAGCCTAGCATATACAGATATGGCCTCGGAACACGGAGACCGAAAGGTCGAGCGTGAATCATATAGTAGATATGATCAACATAGTGATGTTCACCATTGAAACTACTCCATCTCACGTGATGATCGGACATGGTTTAGTTGATTTGGATCACGTGATCACTTAGAGGATTAGAGGGATGTCTGTCTAAGTGGGAGTTCTTAAGTAATATGATTAATTGAACTTAAATTTATCATGAACTTAGTCCTGGTAGTATTTTGCAAATTATGTTGTAAAATCAATAGCTTGCGTTGTTGCTTTCATATGTTTATTTTGATATGTTCCTAGAGAAAATTGTGTTGAAAAATGTTAGTAGCAATGATGCGGATTTGATCCGCGATCTGAGGTTTATCCTCATTGCTGCACAGAAGAATTATGTCCTTAATGCACCGCTAGGTGACAGACCTATTGCAGGAGCAGATGCAGACGTTATGAACGTTTGGCTAGCTCAATATGATGACTACTTGATAGTTATGTGCACCATGCTTTATGGCTTAGAATCGGGACTTCAAAGATGTTTTGAACATCATGGACCATATGAGATGTTCCAGTAATTGAAGTTAATATTTCAAGCAAATACCCGAGTTGAGAGATATGAAGTCTCCAACAAGTTCTATAGCTAAAAGATGGAGGAGAATCGCTCAACTAGTGAGCATGTGCTCAGATTGTCTGGGTACTTCAATCGCTTGAATCAAGTGGGAGTTAATCTTCCAGATAAGATAGTGATTGACAGAATTCTCTAGTCACCATCACCAAGTTAGTAAAACTTCGTGATGAACTATAATATGCAAAGGGATAATGAAAACAACTCCCAAGCTCTTCGTGATGCTGAAATCAACGAAGGTAGAAATCAAGAAAAACATCAAGTGTTGATGGTTGACAAGATCACTAGTTTCAAGAAAAGGGCAGAGGGAAGAAGGGGAACTTCAAGAAGAACAGCAAACAAGTTGCTGCTCAAGTGAAGAAGCCCAAGTCTGGTCCTAAGCCTGAGACTAAGTGCTTCTACTGCAAAGGGAATGGTCACTGGAAGCGGATCTACCCCAAGTGATTGGCGGAAAAGAAGGATGGCAAAGTGAACATAAGTATATTTGATATACATGTTATTGATGTGTACTTTACTAGTGTTTATAGCAACCCCTCAGTATTTGATACTAGTTCAGTTGCTAAGATTAGTAACTCGAAACGGGAGTTGCAGAATAAACAGAGACTAGTTAAGGGTGAAGTGACGATGTATGTTGGAAGTGGTTCCAAGATTGATATGATCATCGTCGCAAACTCCCTATACTTTCGGGATTAGTGTTGAACCTGAATAAGTGTTATTTGGTGTTGGCGTTGAGCATGAATATGATTTGATCATGTTTATTGTAATACGGTTATTCATTGAAGTAAGAGAATAAATTGTTGTTCTGTTTACATGAATGAAACCTTATATGGTTACACACCCAATGAAAATAGTTCGTTGGATCTCGATCATAGTGATACACATAATCATAATATTGAAACCAAAAGATGCAAAGTTAATAATGATAAGTGCAACTTGTTTGTAGCACTACCGTTTAGGTCATATTGGTGTAAAGCGCATGAAGAAACTCCATACTGATGGGCTTTTGGAATCACTTGATTATGAATCAGTTGATGCTTGCGAACCATGCCTCATGGGCAAGATGACTAAGACTCTGTTCTTCGGAACAATGGAGCGAGCAATAGATTTGTTGAAAATCATACATACTGATGTATGTGGTCCGATGAATATTGAGGCTCACGACAGGTATCATTATTTTCTGATCTTCACAGATGATTTGAGCAGATATGAGTATATCTACTTGATGAAACATAAGTCTGAAACATTTGAAAAGTTCAAAGAATTTCAGAGTGAAGTGAAAAATCATCGTAACAAGAAAATAAAGTTTCTACGATCTGATCGTAGAGAAGAGTATTTGAGTTACGAGTTTGGCCTTCAGTTAAAAACAATGTGAAATAGTTTCACTACTCATGCCACCTAGAACACCACAATGTAATGGTGTGTCCGAACGTCACAACCGTACTTTATTAGATATGGTGCGATCTATGATGTGTCTTACCGATCTACCACTATCGTTTTGGGGTTATGCATTAGAGACAGCTGCATTCACGTTAAATAGGGCACCATCTAAATCCGTTGAGACGACATCGTGTGAACTATGGTTTGGCAAGAAACCTAAGCTGTCGTTTCTTAAATTTGGGGTTGCGATGCTTATATGAAAAAGTTTCATCCTGATAAGCTCAAACTCAAATCGGAGAAGCGCGTCTTCATAGGATATCCAAAGGAAACTATTGGATACACTTTCTATCACAGATCCGAAGGCAAGACTTTTGTTGCTAAATTCGGAAACTTCTGGAGAAGGAGTTTCTCTCGAAAGAAGTGAGTGGGAGGAAAGTAGAACTTGACGAGGTAACTGTACCTGCTCCCTTATTGGAAAGTAGTACATCACAGAAAACTGTTTCTGTGACACCTACACCAGTTAGTGAGGAAGCTAATGATGATGATCATGAAACTTCAGAACAAGATTCTACTGAACCTCGTAGATCAACCAGAGTAAGATCCGCGCCAGAGTGGTACGATAATCCTTTTCTGGAAGTCATGCTACTAGATCATGATGAACCTACGAACTATGAAGAAGCGATGGTGAGCCTAGATTCCGCAAAGTGGCTTGAAGCCATGAAATCTGAGATGGGATCCATGTATGAGAACAAAGTTTGGACTTTGGTTGACTTGCCCGATGATCGGCAAGCAATTGAGAATAAATGGATCTTCAAGAGGAAGACGGACGCTGATAGTAGTGTTACTATCTACAAAGCTAGAATTGTCGCAAAAGGTTTTTCGATAAGTTCAAGGTGTTGACTACGATGAGAGCTTCTCACTCGTATCTATGCTTGAGTCTGTCTGAATCATGTTAGTAATTGCCGCATTTTATGAAATCTGGAAAATGGATAAACAAAACTGCATTCCTTAATGGATTTATTAAAGAAGAGTTGTATGTGATGCAACAGAAGGTTTTGTCAATCCGAAAGGTACTAACAAAATGTGCAAGCTCCAGCGATCCATCTATGGACTGGTGCAAGAATCTCGGAGTTGGAATATACGCTTTGATGAGTTGATCAAAGCATATAGTTTTATACAGACTTGCGGTGAAGCCTGTATTTACAAGAAAGTGAGTGGGAGCACTACAGCATTTCTGATAAGTATATGTGAATGACATATTGTTGATCGGAAATAATGTAGAATTATTCTGCAAAGCATAAAGGAGTGTTTGAAAGGAGTTTTTCAAAGAAAGACTTTGGTGAAGCTGCTTACATATTGAGCTTCAAGATCTATAGAGATAGATCAAGACGCTTGATAAGTTTTTCAATGAGTACATACCTTGACAAGATTTTGAAGTAGTTCAAAATGGAGCAGTCAAAGAAAGAGTTCTTGCCTGTATTACAAGGTGTGAAGTTGAGTAAGACTCAAAGCCCAACCACGGCAGATGAGAGAATGAAAGTCATTCCCTATGCCTCAGTCATAGGTTCTATAAAGTATGCCATGCTGTATACCAGATCTATTGTATGCCCTACCACTGAGTTTGGCAAGGGAGTACGATAGTGATCTAGGAGTAGATCACTGGACAGCGGTCAAAATTATCCTTAGTGGAATAAGGATATGTTTCTCGATTATGGAAGTGAAAAAAGGTTCGTCGTAAAAGTCACAACGATGCAAGCTTTTACACCAATCCAGATGACTCTAAGTCTCAATCTGGATACATATTGAAAGTGGGAGCAATTAGCTAGAGTAGCTCCGTGCAGAGCATTGTGGACATAGAATATTTGCGAAATACATATGGCTCTGAATATGACAGACCCGTTGACTAAGATTCTCTCACAAGCAAAACATGATCACACCTTAGTACTCCTTGGGTGTTAATCACATAGCGATGTGAACTAGATTACTGAATCTAGTAAACCCTTTGGGTGTTGGTCACATGGCGATGTGAACTATGGGTGTTAATCACATGATGATGTGAACTATCGATGTTAATCACATGGTGATGTGATCTAGATTATTGACTCTAGTGCAAGTGGGAGACTGAAGGAAATATGCCCTAGAGGCAATAATAAAGTTATTATTTATTTCCTTATTTCATGATAAATGTTTATTATTCATGCTAGAATTGTATTAACCGGAAACATAATACATGTGTGAATACATAGACAAACAGAGTGTCACTAGTATGCCTCTACTTGACTAGCTCGTTAATCAAAGATGGTTATGTTTCCTAACCATGAACAATGAGTTGTTATTTGATTAACGAGGTCACTCATTAGTCGAATGATCTGATTGACATGACCCATTCCATTAGCTTAGCACACGATCGTTTAGTATGTTGCTATTGCTTTCTTCATGACTTATACATGTTCCTATGACTATGAGATTATGCAACTCCCGTTTGCCGGAGGAACACTTTGGGTGCTACCAAACGTCACAACGTAACTGGGTGATTATAAAGGAGCATTACAGGTGTCTCCAAAGGTACATGTTGGGTTGGCGTATTTCGAGATTAGGATTTGTCACTCCGATTGTCGGAGAGGTATCTCTGGGCCCTCTCGGTAATACACATCACATAAGCCTTGCAAGCATTACAACTAATATGTTAGTTGTGAAATGATGTATTATGGAACGAGTAAAGAGACTTGCCGGTAACGAGATTAAACTAGGTATTGGATACCGACGATCGAATCTCGGGCAAGTAACATACCGATGACAAAGGGAACAACGTATGTTGTTATGCGGTCTGACCGATAAAGATCTTCGTAGAATATGTAGGAGCCAATATGGGCATCCAGGTCCCGCTATTGGTTATTGACCGGAGACGTGTCTCGGTCATGTCTACATTGTTCTCGAACCCGTAGGGTCCGCACGCTTAAGGTTACGATGACAGTTATATTACGAGTTTATATATTTTGATGTACCGAAGGTTGTTCGGAGTCCCGGATGTGATCACGGACATGACGAGGAGTCTCGAAATGGTCGAGACATAAAGATTGATATATTGGAAGCCTATGTTTGGACATCGGAAGTGTTCCGAGTGAAATCGGGATTTTACCGGGTTACCGGAACCCCCCGGGAGCCATATGGGCCTTCATGGGCCTTAGTGGAAAGGAGAAAGGGGCAGCCCAAGGGGGCTGCGCGCCTCCCCCCTTCCCCTAGTCCTATTAGGACTAGGATAGGTGGCCGGCCACCCCTCTCCCTCTTTCCCCCTTGGGAATCCTAGTTGGAATAGGATTGGGGGGGGGGAGTCCTACTCCCGGTAGGAGTAGGACACCTCCTGCGCCTCTCTCTCTTGGCCGGCGCCCCCTCCCCCCTTGGCTCCTTTATATACTGAGGTAGAGGCACCCCAAAGACATACAAGTTGACACAAGTTAATCCACGTGATCTATTCCTTAGCCGTGTGCGGTGCCCCCTGCCACCATATTCCTCGATAATACTGTAGCGGAGTTTAGGCGAAGCCCTGCTGCTGTAGTTCATCAAGATCGTCACCACGCTGTCGTGCTGACGGAACTCTTCCCCGACACTTTGCTGGATCGGAGTCCGGGGATCGTCATCGAGCTGAACGTGTGCTCGAACTCGGAGGTGCCGTAGTTTCGGTGCTTGATCGGTTGGATCGTGAAGACGTACGACTACTTCCTCTACGTCGTGTCATCGCTTCCGCAGTCGGTCTGCGTTGGGTACGTAGACAATACTCTCCCCCTCGTTGCTATGCATCACATGATCTTGCGTATGCGTAGGATTTTTTTTGAAATTACTACGAAACCCAACAATAGTGGTGCTTGTTGTTTTGAGCCTTTATTGTATCTTGTTTGGCTCTTGCGAGATATTAGTGGATCATCACATTATGGGGGAGTGCTATGTTTTGTGCACATCACAAACCCAAAATGTGAATATGAGAAATACCACATAGTATTGATGCTCAATATTATCTAGTCACTATGTGGTATGTCAAGCTCATTTGAAATTCAGATTCTCAGAGTATCCATTAGTTATCTCTTTTAGGTGGTTATTTGCCTCCATTGTATGTCTGCCGTGGTATCCAGAAAGTTGCACCAGAAAAGTTCTGGATACCCCGTGCGCACGGCCCCCGTGCGCACGGGGTACTGTGTAACTCCCTGGATACCCCGTGTGCACGGGGTCTTTTGACCCCCGTGCGCATGGGGTGGTTGTTGATTATGATCTTATGCTTCTTCGGATTCTACCACCGAGTGTTAATTCCAAATACCAATTGGTATTTCTTCTTGTGGTAGAATTTTATGATCATCTTCTTCTCGACTAGTGCTTCAACTTGCCTTATCTCACTCCTTGTACTATCTATTATCTACTTGAGTGAGATAAGCCTTTGAGCATGTGTGTAATGTATATCCTATATGCTCTTTGGTTTTTGCTTAGTTCATATGTTGTACTTTTCTTGCGGTCCTGTGTGGATTCGTCTCTTCGATATAATTTGGACAACTTGAATGCTTTATGTTATTTTTGGAGTATTCTTTGTTTAAGTGTTCTCTTGTCCAAATTGTATCTCTTTGGTTCTTGGTAGGCATGTGCATGCATATTTATTTATATACTTTTTCATGCCTTGATAGCTCTACTTGACCCTCTCTATAGGGTAAACTCCATCAAATCATTACTGATTAAAAGTGTGCGTGAACTTCAAGTTCATATCCTTTTGCACATATTCATTATGGAGTTTGCCCTATGTATTATGGTTGGACTAACTACTTCGGACCCAATAAGTTTGGGGACCAAATTGTACCTTAATGTGTTTTAGGTACGTTGAAGAAGCATTGGATGCTTGTCTTATTCATGAGGAAGGTGGAGACACCATGGAAAATGATTAGATCTAAGCTTGGTTGATTCATTGATTTTATAGAGAAGATAAATGAAAACCTGGTTCGGTTGTAAGTGTTTCATTCTCACCATGTAAACCCAGTTATACAAAAATTGGGTTTTTTTGTTGGATATGCATCAAACTCCCACACTTACTATATTCTCAATAAATCCACGGGATGTATTGAGGAAATGGTGAATGTGGAGTGTGATGAGAATAACAGCTTCCATGCAGAGCAATTTGTTTCAAGTGTTGTAGGTGATGAGGCTCCTTCCCAAGCTACAAGTACAATGGGGATTGGTCATATTCTTCCACAAGAAACACCCCTTATCCATGTAGAAGAAGAAGGAGTAAGAGCCCC
Source organism: Triticum dicoccoides (assembly GCF_002162155.2). Taxonomy (NCBI): domain Eukaryota; kingdom Viridiplantae; phylum Streptophyta; class Magnoliopsida; order Poales; family Poaceae; genus Triticum; species Triticum dicoccoides. The sequence goes on along the minus strand of NC_041391.1, from coordinate 421,517,808 downwards.
TCTTGTGGATCCACCACAAGGGAAGTCATCACCCCCAACATAAGAACAAGATGCTATGGGAGATCATGTACCTATCCAAGAACAAGATCAAGTCCCTCATGTTCTCTTACTAGATCAAGGGCCCCTTGAACCAATGCTCTCTCTCTCGGTAACAAGTACTTACTTCATGCATTTATTTAAATTAGAGTCAACATTGTGTATGTTGCATCATAGCATGATTAGTACTTGTTGAGTGAGTGCGTGTATGTTTTGCATATATGTTTGCACTCATGAGTTGTTGGACATATTTTGGACCCATGCTTAGCATGATTATCATATTGGATATCTCCATTATCCTTTGTCCAAAATATGATCTTTGGATCCTTTGAATGTTTGATTCTCTTGTCATATCATTTTTGTGCATCCTATGGATCCTCAATATAGTATGAATTTCTTCGTTTGTTCGTAACTGGATATGTGCATTTGGTTCCACTCACAATACGAGAAATGCACAAATTAAGGAGGAACTCATACTATATTGGCCGTCTAGATTTTTCTTCCATTTTGGCACTTGTTGCCAATGGGGGAGAAGTTTTTAGAGGGTTTAGGTAAAGTGGGTTGGTTCCTGTCATTCATGCTTATCTACTTCTGTTGTGCTTGCTCATTGCATGTATGTGTATATAGAGGAAACTCCACCAAGTTATTTCCTGTGCATATATTATGGGGGAGTTTGCTCTATATATTGTGGTTCTACTAGCATCAAATTCTTGTGTAGTATTTCGATGCTAGTACAACCGGTTTTGATAACATCAACTATCTTTGTGATGTTTGAGGCTATCAAAACCACCTCAAGTATACAATTTATTCTCGGATAGATTGCATACTTGTTTTAAATTCATTATATAAACCCTCTTGTTGAGATTGTCATCAATTACCAAAATGGGGGAGATTGAAAGGGCATGTAGCCCCTAAGTGTGGTTTTGGTAATTAAATGACAATCTCTATGGACTAATGTTTTCAGTGAGATATATATTTGAAGGTTTTGTCCATAGATAGTGCCTCAAGAATATTGGACGGAATCAAGGATGAAGTCCATATATAATGAAGATAGTGCCTCAAGGATATTGGACGGAATCAAGGATGAAGTCCATATATATATAAAGATAGTGCCTCAAGGATATTGGACGGAATCAAGGATGAAGTCCATATATATGAAGATATATTTGCCGTATGCTTTGGTATTAAATGAAAATTCCTATGGAGCATCAAGTGCATTGAATCTTATATGAAGATATGTTCCATAGTGATGCTTGAAGTGCATTGGGTTGTTTTGTGAAGTCTACCATCAAAGCATCCGAAGAAGTCCTCATGGTATCCTTCTCTAGATACCCCATGCACACGGGCTTGTACCGTGCGCACGGGGTCGAGTGTCAACTCTCTGGATACCCCGTGCTCACGGGGCCTAGGTGTTGGCTCTCGAGATCCCATATCCAGTGAGGTTTCAAGTTGGTCTTCGGGTACTTCTATTGAAGCCATCAAGATTGGTTTCAATGCCTAATCTAATTATGTTCATGATGGAGTGCATTGGAGGATCTCAAAGATTGATATATTTGGGCTTCTGAGGATCAAGGCTTGAGAGAGTAATCAAAGAGAAGAATTCAAGTTATGGTTTCAAGACAAGATCATGATGAGCTCATGTGTTGGGTTTAGGTTGATCAAGTCTTGAAGCAAACAACTAGAGTGGAGAATTCATTGTGCCTCTCAAGATATTATGATGGAGGGCTTTTAAGGATCAAGGGCTTGAGAGAATAATCAAAGAGAAGAATTCAAGTTATGGTCTCAAGACAAGATCATGGTGAGCTCATGTGTTGGGTTTCGGTTGATCAAGTCTTGATGCAAGCAACTAGAGTGACGAATTCATTATGCCTCTCAAGAGATTGTGATGGAGTTTTAGAAGGGCAAGTGGTGACCAAGATGATATTCATAGTGGAACTTGATATGGTCATGGAAGAGTCTTTGGTGATATAGTCTTGAAGCAATGAAGGGAAATGAAGAGTTCATTGTGGCTTTCAAGAAACCAAGATGGAGCTTCGAGTAAAGATGTTGGTTGACCAAGATGAAGCTCGAAGATTATATCTAAGTGGTCAACTCTCAAAGCACAAACATTGTACCACGTGAGATCAAGTGATCTAGTGGTATGGTAAGTAATTGTGAATTGTGCTTTGTTACCTAACCCATGCTATGTGTTTGGTATGTCTATGTGGGTTAGGTGTTTCTCATGGGCTTGCATCAAAAGGAAAGATCTCAAGTAGCCTATGTGTGGATGACATCAAGTGGTGATGGTCATCGGGTTCGAGGAGTCCAAGTGCAAGATGAGAAGCCGGAGGTTATATGCTTTGAAGCTTGCGGTCCACATCATGATAATGCTCATGTGAAGATGGGCTTAAGTTAAGGCTTCCCTCATTGCAATATGAGGAATCAATTCAAGCATCTTCACCAAGTGGTTGTGGACAAGAAAGGGATTCCAACTTGAGACAAGCATTGGAGTCATCACCAAGCTCAAGTTGAATATGCAAGGCAAAGGTATACCTTAGCTAGATTTTCCGAGTTTTGCCGGTCTCATGGTGCTTGGAGGGAGACCGGATTATAGGTTTGATAGCCGTACTATCAAGAGGGACTCTCGGGCAAGTAGCTTGATCATGTCGCATGTAGAGAGCTCAAACCTTTGCATTACTTGCATCGTTATTTATTGTTGATCTTGGGTGGTTCTCTATGTGAGGACCTTGGGCTTTTCCATAGCTTCAAAATGAGCCCAAGATCATCGAATTCGGAGTCCGTATGCCAAAGTTATCACTATTTTAGTGGGCTGCTGCAGGCTGTTCTGGGTACCCCGTGGACACGGGGTTTTTGACCCCCGTGGGCACGGGGCCCCGTGCACACGGGCTTGTACCGTGCGCACGGGACCCCGTGGGCACGGGGTCTAAACCCTCGTGGGCACGGGGTGTCCAGGAAGTGTCCGTTGGAGCCCCAACGGCTAGTTTTGGAAGTTGGCTATAAAAGAGCCCTTCCTCCCCACCGGTTTGGGGGTTGTTCATTCACATTCTAAACATCATTTTGAGCCTCTTACCACCTCTCCCAAACCCCTATCTCCCTTCTAAGTGAAGGGGGATTTGTGGATGGATCTTGGAGTCATTTGTTGATTTCCTCCATTGCATCCCCTCTCTTCAATCTCCCACTTTCTTGAGTTGCATCTTGTGAGATTGAGAGAGTGAGTTGAGCATTTGTTGCTTGACCTTGCATTGCATTTGTTGCATTGGTTTGAGCTCCCCGCATCGATTTGTTCGTGTGTGAGCCCGTGAGTTTATTACTCTTGGAGGCTTCGCCTCCTAGACGGTTTGGTGATATATTGAGAAGATTGTGAAGAGGTCTATGTGGCCAAGGTTCCCCCGGAAGCTTCCTTTTGTGGTGTGCTCCGAGGAAGAGTGTTTAAGTGGCCTAGGTGGTCAAGTTCCTCCGGAAGCTTCCGTGGTTGTGGTGTGCTCCGGAGAGGTTTGTAAAGATGTGGTGGTCGCCTTCAAGACCAACCCCGAGTGAACCGAGGCTCATCCGTTGGGGGTGACTCGAAAGGGAGAATACGGTGAGTCACTTGGTGACGCCCCGGAGCTTTGGCTACGACACCGCTCTAACGGAGATTAGCACTCTCACGAGTGTGAACTTCGGGATAAATCCGCGTCCCCGACTCACTTGTGGTTATCTCATACCCACACCCTTTACTTTTCGCAATTCATACTTGCCCATATTGATATATCTTGTGATAGTTGAATTGCTTTGTTGTTCCTTCATTTCCATACCTTGTGATATAGTTTGTGCTTGCTAGTTTGCTTAATTGCCTATCTTGTTTAGCATAGGTTGTTGGTTCACTTAGTTGAGCCTAGCATATTTAGGATTTGTGCTTGAAAAGTATCTGTTAGTTTAATTCCGCATTAGGATAAATCCAAATCCGTAAAAGTTTTAAAACTCCTATTCACCCCCCCCCCTCTAGTCGTCATCTAGATCATTTCAGCGTGCACTCACGCAACACGTGGCGGCCGCTACTGCAATTAATTAGTTCTTTTTCGTTTACATACCGTAGTTCAATCGTATGAATGTAAAGTCATAGTGTGACCGGATGAAATCTATGCCTGGTTTCATCAAGTGAGTGTTCTGCTAGCTAGAATGAAGAAGAGAAGTGGTGTTGCCATAGGAGTGAAACTCATGTACCTACAAAGGACCCCATAAGTTGTGTGTGAAATGGCTAGTCATCATATACAATTGTCTTTGTGAAACCGTGGGTCTTATGTTGCAATTTCGCATACAGTTTCTTTCCTTGGTCGTGCGCGATGGCCCTCTTATCGCACATATTTATTTTTTGGATAAACAGTTTTATATTTGCACCGTCTGCAATGTTGACATTGCACACAGTGCTTCCTCATCATGTGGGATTATGGGGGCTTAATAGTCCACTTGTGTAATAGTGTCATGTTTCAGCCAAGTATCCAAAAGTCCGAACTGATGAAGAGAGGTGGCAATATATTCCAACACTTCCCTCACGTCTATGCTTATTTAGTACTTAGACGTGGAACTGATGTAGGCCGCAGAATATATTTTTTTCAATACTGTGTTGGGAGGGTCTTGAACTCAAGGCCTCTTCGCTCTGATACCATATTGAATTCATTCACGAGCCAATTACTCAAAATGTCCAAACTAATGAAGAAAGGTGAGCAATATATTTAATGGCAACAACTATTACACATATGCCCTAATTTAGCAAATATATCTAGGGTTGTACATTCTCGTATAACAAATTCACGGGACAATAGAGCATTGCTGCCTCTTTATATGTGAAAATGTCCTCGTCAGCTCGAGCTCATATGAGCTCGGGTGAACAATAAAATCCAAAAATAATAAAATATTGAATTATTTTTGTGATAATTTTTGACAAATGTTTCCAATTCTTGCAAAGTTTCATCATGAAGAAATTCGTGGAAGTCATGGCAAAAAAAAATCGATGCTCCAAAATGCTTTTGGAAACATTTTTTTTTGAGCATCAATTTTTTTCCCCACAACTTCCATGAATGTATTCTATGACAAAACTTGGCAAACATTGAAAACATTTGCCAAAGTTTGACACAAAGAAAAATCAGAATTTTTTTGATTTATTTTCATTTGTTTTAGTTTTACTGTTCACGCGAGCTCGTATGAAGTTAATCCGCGGCCCTTTATGTGCTTCTATCGATGGTAGTTCCACTGTGTTTGCAGATTAGCATTCTGAACATGAACAGAAACGCAATCTTTTGTATTGGGCCTGGAAGGTACACTTTAGGACAGTTTGACGGAAACCACCCTATCATGCTGTGTCCCTGTGTTAGGTTTCGCCAAGTAGTGAATTACATAACTGAACTTCCACTCGGAAGTTACCGTTTCATGCTCTTTGTACTGTGCATATACAACTAAGTATGTAGAAAACCTAGAGGGAATAGCATGCATCCACGTGGAAGTGGAACCAATCTTAAGGCTGCCAATATCACAGTTCATAAGTGCAATACCCCTTTTGCATAGCTTTGGCATTAAGCATCTTCTGCAGTTCATGTGAAGAGTCTGCTCTTGCAAATTCCACGCCATTGTTCTTCTTGGTTTGGACAAAATGTGAACTACACATCTATCACTTTTGCATACTGTACTGTATTTGACGAATTTATCTCCTTCCTTGACCTAGTAGCCTGCGCAAGTATAACAGTAGGATTTTTAGAAAGCATGGACAGTGAGTTCAGAAAATACTCCCTTGGTTCAAAATACATGACATTGTTACTTTACACAACCTTCATTCCGCACCTCTGAGCGTTGGTTTTTTATATGAATATATGCAAGTAAAATATTATAACAGATCATATTGAAGAACTACTTTTAGTGACAAATATAGTTGCAACATTTTTTATCTAACCAACCTAAATATTTTTTATTGAAATTTGGTCAAAGGTGAGAAATTTGGTTGCGCTAACAAAGGTAGCATAATGTGGTGTGTGTGATGCAAAAATCGTGTGAATGATTCAAACCTTTGTGTTTGTATTTCTCCATGCTTTGTCCATCTCCTCGTACACATCTTTTATTGTTGGACGCCCTACGCTAGAATGTGCCACACAGAGGACTCCAATCTTTAATATCAATACAAAATCTTCGATATTAACTTCATCTCGAACACGCGAGTCTATGAATTCATCCAGTGGTTTTTTCCCAGTTACAACATCTTTGGCCTTGAGACAAGAACGGAGATCAAATTAGGTGCATCAAAAACTTGAGTTCCTTGACTGTAAGTCAAGATAAGAACAACCAATGGTGAGAATAACTTGTCAAATTGACTCTGCCGAGTTCCTTCTCAGTGTAACAGGGATATGATTCTGGAAATATATGCCTGAATTTACCTTCTTGGTGAGAGAATCGCGCGCAACAATGTCAAGCTCTATGACCTTTCTTCCTGACAGAAGCTGCAGCACAACCACACCAAAGCTGTAGATATCACTTGCGCAAGTAAGCTTGGAGTGTGTTATGTACTCAGGGTCCATGTAACCGATGGTTCCCCTCACATCTGTAAAGACCTTGGTCTCCTCCATTTGCAGCATTTTTGCCAGCCCAAAATCAGACAGCTTAGGCTCCATGTCCTCTGTCAGCAAGATGTTGGTAAGCTGTAAAAATGAATACAGCACATAAAAGATAAGATGGCTTTGCAAATTTTGCTCTTACTTCATTCTTTATTTTTCTTTTTGTGAATGCGAAGATTTTTTTTTTCTTGCCCATACTTATTTTTTCCTTGAAAAGAAGCTCATGCTTATGTTGAGGGATCGAAAATACAAGGATATGCTCACCTTAATGTCTCTATGTACAATGCATCCATCGGAGTGTGTGTGAAGAAACCTCAGGACAGATGCACAGTCCCTGAGGATCTTCACCCTTGTTGGCCATGAGAGCACAGAGTCACTTCCTGCCAATCAATAGGATGCAAAACTTATAGTAATTCAACACTCTAGCTAGCTTAAATACTAAACATGATGGATGGATCCTTCTTACTGAGAAGATTCTGGGCAAGGTTGCCATTGGCGCAGTACTCGTAGACGAGGTACTGGTCGCTGCCGTCGTCGCAGTAGCCGAAGAGGCAGACGAGGTTGGGGTGCCTGACCTTGGACAGCCCGTCCGCCTCCCTGGTGAAGGAGCCGGACATGGCCGTCCGGTGGATGCGCTTGATGGCCACGAGCTGGCCGCTGGGCAGCACCCCCTGGTACACCTGCCCCGCGCTGCCGGAGCCCAGGTAGATCCGGCTGTTGGCGTAGTCCAACGCCCGCTCGATCTCGGCCTTGGTGAACCTGTACAGCCCCGACCACCGGTTGATCACCTCCCCGCCGTGCACCTTCGTCTCGTCATCGGAGGAGCCGATGGTATCATCGGCTGATCTTCCCCTGGGCGTCAGGTACTTGACGATGGCGAGGGCGAGGGCCAGCATCATGACGGGGAACACGATCAGGATCGCCAACAAGCTACCTGGAAAGGTGTTAGGCTGGATTAATTCATTGCCTATCATTAATCCTTTATTAGTTAGAGAGCTTTGTCCAAGTACTCCTATATATGCATGTATACAAGCTAGGAGGCGTACGTTTGATCCTGACGTAGTCGCCTTCTGCAATTTCCCAAAGGAAGGATAGTGTTAGTGGTCCTTGAGATGGGTCGTTAATGATTACGTACTTAGAGAGAGAACCTCTCGTGATTGACGCTTCTCAGAAATCAAACCTGTGACAATATCTGGATCACCCTTGCAGCCCAGTGAGGCTACCAAGATCAAGACTAGACAGAGCAACGCTTTCTCCATCTTCAGTTAGTAGTTCCCTGCAATCATACGGGGACGAACTTTGCGACTACTCCCATGGAGCCCCATTTATAGGCAGTCTGACCCTAGTTACCATCGTTGGTAACAGCTAGGTGTATGTGGCGGAGCTGGATATTCTTCTTGCAGGGTCCGGTACTTGACTAGTTTAAGGAGCTCTCGCCTTCTCGTATGCGTTGGTCTTGGCGCACCTAGCTAAGTATGCACCGTTGCTCACTGGTTTGGTTACCCTCTGCTCTGTTTGGGCGGGGAATCTTGTGCGAATCGGTGTCTTGTATAGGTTGCTTTCAGTCTCAGGGCATAGTCCGGACTTTGGACCGATCGTTCGTGGTCACAGAGGCGTGAGATTGAGGTTCTGCTTCTGTTGTGCACTCAAGAGAAATGTGGTGCATTAGTGCAGGAGCTAGGTCCAGTCTTGGCTGAGTTGGACCTGTAGTTTGTAAACCCCAATGAACATACCAACAACAACACTGTTCATTCATACAATTAAAAACATGCGGTACGACTGTAAGTTAATGCATCAAGAGAGATATGAGCCATTTCAACAAATCACATGCAGGCTAAAACAGTAGCAAGGAAAATTAGCCAACCTGATCGGTATTTTCCAAGTTTCCTTTAGGCAGGATTAAGATACGGATTTCTATGTGCTTCCTCGCTCAACCTTTCAGGAAGATGCATCCTGACCTGACCATAGAGGCATAGAGAAAACTAGCACTCATCACTTGGGGGAAAAGGAAAGAGAAAAAGCAAGACTTGTAATCCAGCATCTATTAGAACATCGAGAACACAAGTAGGAGTAAGGTGTTACATCACAATGGTTGTGAATTTTCTCTTTTGTTTACCTTTTCGAGAAGCACATATTTCTTTTCCCAGAAGCACACCATGCAACAGATTTTTCTTACTTCTTTTTTCGAAAACCAGTCGAAAATCAAAAAGCCAAAAGAGGAACATCTAATATACGAAAACGTGTACAGAAAAATACAGAGGCGGCTGGGCGCACCACTTGACGCCCTCACATGTCAAGAAAGTGACCCTTGCGTGAGCCCCACAAGAGGTAATCCTTAGATATGTTTTTTGAGGGGCAATTCTTAGATAGTTGCTCCCAAAATTGAGTGATATATATTTATTTTTAAAATCTAAACACACTCCACTTTATTGATAATTAAAAAAATCATGGGAATACAACTTAGGTCTGGAGTATTAAGGAGCCACACATGGCGTCTCAAAGAAACGCCTAAAGTGTGTTTAGTGAGACTATGTGCCTCAATAGTTGTCTCTCTTCCTTCGAAGATGAAGGAACACCAAGGTATTTGTGTAGATGTAAGATTGATCTCCTTGATGATACTAGCATGCATACCACCCGTGCTTCTTAGAATGTCATTCACCACACTTTTGCAGTCGGAGAAGTCACTATTTTCGGTGTCCGTGCTTTTTCGATGATATACTAGCAAAACATGCCGTGCATTGCAACGGGAGGAATAAAAACATCCCTTATACACACACTCGACAACATCAACAAACAATATTCTTAAAAATCTTTATGGGTACAATTTTAAACAATATGAAAAACAATGTTAAGCCACTTGTTTACATTAAGCTTGTATTGGCAGCTTAGTGTGCATCATCGTATAGGGGTTGATAGTGCACTACGCGAAATAGAGATGATGATTATGTACTTGTTTTAACCTTTAGCATATGGTTGTTGATAGGAATCAAAATCCCCCATGGTGCAAATAATAAATTTTATGAGAGCATCAAGCTGTCATATTTACTAAATTTAAAAGGGGTAGAAAACATGTATAATAGGCATTTCCAAAATACCCATATAGAGAAAATATTAATTAAGATTGCATTCTAAAACAATTTTAGAAATGATTAACATGCAATATAATAACATATTTGAAATCTACACATTTTTTGAGAGACTTTCATATATAAAATGTTAGATTTGAAAGTTATGATTTTTCTAAAAAACATTTGAATCTGCCCAGAGAAAGAATGGCTAAATATAGAGTAGCTGGGCTGGAACTGCGTGCAGCCCATCTGCTAAGTGACGCTTGAGCGAGCAGTTATATCCTACACCTATCAGTAGCTACCGAAAAAAGGGTGGAAAAATGGAACACATGTCTCCCGTGTGCAAAATTGAGGCTCTAGCCACTGCACCACTTATGTTCTTATGGTACATGAGGGGTTTGCTGTAAATGAACCAAAACGAACGCGTCTTGCGAAGAAAAAAATCATTTTTAAATTTATGCGTGGCATAATGGATAATTTATGACAATTTTATGAGTACTTTTAGGATGGACTGGCAGAATCATTAATCCCTTTATTACTAAATAAATAAATAAAAAGTAGGCATATATACTTATGCAGCCAACCAACACTAAAACAACACACGACCCAAGCCCAGGTTACACATTATACGGTAACAGCCCAAAACTAGAGTATCACAGATTAATCTTGTGATAGCCCCTCCAAATGCTCCATCATGTATATGTGCTATGGCTGTCATATAGTCATAAAATTTGATGTGGCATGCTGATTAAGAAGAAAGAGAATATTTTGATGACCCCAAAAAAGAACGGTGCTAAGCGCGTGTATCTAGATGGAAGCATAATTGTCTATAACTAATTAAATGAAGAAAACTTAGCATCAAAAGCTTAGCACCTTTATGCATTGAAGACTTGAGTTACTAAGGCATCTAAGCACCTTTATATTGAAAGAGGCGTAACTCAAATCTAATCAAGGTCGCACCTCATTGATATTAGTGGTTGTTGTTGAAAAAAGTTTCCATGGAAATCACCAAGCAGCGACATGCATATGCAGCATTAACATAGCGACGAGGTAGTGACCGGGTCGAACAAGCAAATGCGTGATTCATCGGACGACCCAAGTTCTGTATCGCCCTTTGGGCACCACGTACCGTACCCGGGCGCGCCGTGCCGCGTCAGGAACTGGACGCCCTTAATTACTGCGATGCAGTCGAGGATCAAGTCTCTGCGCTATCACGGCCCTTGCTATTTAAGGCGATGGACTGCACAGTCAGATCGAAACGTAGCTACGCGTTCCCTCGCTCACACTACGCCCATGTGATTTGGTTAGGTAGGAGGCCTTAGGCCTTCCACTATGTGCGCCAAAATCGGTGCCAAATCAGTTTTGGGGTATTTGGGCATCGATGCCCTACGTTGCACAGCCGGTGCCGCAAAAAAATTTCAGGGCATCGGAGCAGCTACTTGCTCCGACGCCAAATTCACCAAGCCAATAAAAAAATGATTGAACGATCCATCTCTCGTTCTTCCCCGCTGCGCACCTCCAACGCTCAACTCCAAAGCCCTCGACCACCACCTCCGGCCATGACCTCCGCCTTTGGACGCGAGCTCAGCCAGTCCACGTACCACCTGCGCATGGCCCGACGCCGTCAACTCCGGCCGCGAGCTCGGCCTGCCCCCGACCTCCGCCCTTGGACGCGAGACCGGCCAGCCCGCACAGCACCTACGCACAGCCCGACACCGGCGACCTCCGTCGCGAGGTCGTCCCGCTCCGACCCGCTCGATCTCCTCCACCGCAAGGTCATGCTGCTCGCGACCTCCACCCACTCCCGTCCCGTCGTCTTCCTCTGCCCGGGCTGCACAATGTTTTCTGATTTGGATTGGATAAACGAAGGGGATTTTTTGGAGGAGAAGAACTCGGTCAAAGGCACTCGGGCGTGATTATTTTTTTGCGTGGGGTCACCTTTTTTTAGATCGAGCGGTTCCCTACGCTGTGAGCCCGGTGCCATACAATTTTTATTTGGCATCCATGATGATGTGGCACCTTTTTCAGCAATTTAGCACCGGTAACATAGTGGAGGGCCTTAGCCGACAACTGGAATTTGAAAAATCCATGCATGCATATACAGGGACTTGGAGTATACTATTCCCTCTGTTTCTAAATATTTGTCTTTCTAAAGATTTTAACAAATGACTACATACGAAACAAAATGAATGAATCTATACTCTAAAATATGTCTATATACATCTGTATGTGATAGAAATCTTTAAAAAAACAAATATTTAGGAACGGGAGTATAAAAGTGCTGGCTCCATGTGAGCGGCCTGTCCCCGGGTACATGTCCATGTGCGGAGAACGGCTCCTTGAAATTTGGTCCTTGATCACAGGCGACAGCGCCGAACTCGTCTCAATCACCACACGGAAAAAGAAAGTGATCGTGCATGCATGTACCCTTGCGTGCCATACGGCATGCATGTGAGCGTTTGTCCTTCCACCGATTGACGGATTACGGTAGCCGCGTACCAGTCAAACATGGGAGTTGTAGATAATCCGAAACGCGGCGCGGGCGCGGCCGGCGTGAATTGATCGTGCGCGTGGACGTACGGTGTGGTTGCTTCACTCCGATGCATATCCCCGGCCTAGCCTTGGCGCCATGCCATCGTGTGTGTTTTGTTGACCTGAAAAGGATGTAAAAGAAGACCAAGAATGCTTCCACAGGGCACAGGTGTCCAAACGTCTGACTACATGCGGACTCTCTCGGCCCACAAGTGATATGCTTTCAAGGTTGAGTCAAACCAATTCTGCCGATATTTCCTTTGTAAATGCTAGAGTCTGACGATGTTTCCTTTTTTTTTTGAGCGGTCTGACGACGTTCCCGGTTGGTCGGCGATCGCGTATCCCTGCCTTACAAGTTACCGCGTGTCCAGCCGGAGAAACTTGGGGTTTTCCCCTACATTTTTGTGACGCCATGTTTCAACAGTTTATTTATGTTGCCAATTTTAGAAAAAAATAATAATTTTATGCGCTGGCCTGGGGAGCCAGGTTTGGACGCTGCCGGAGCGAGCTTTTGGGTCTCAGGTCGCATTGTAACTACTCATGCAACCTCAACACTTTTGCCGGATTGTGCTTTTAGCTCTGGTCGCGGCTCATCGTAATGGTGCTACCTCTTTTGTGGAAACCCGTTGTGAGTTTACATACAGGGTAAAGCCACATGCAGCGGTAGCGAGACAAGGAATCATGCACTGGATGGAATAACAGAGCTTTCGTTGTCTCCCCAGTTTCAACATGCCCAGTGGGTGCAGCAAGAGTATCTCCAATAGATGATCATATGTAAAAACAATCAATTTTTGGATTTTTTTTCACGAATACGCAAGCTGCGAATCTTTGTATTGATAGAAGGAGAATGTAGCATGGGATTACAACGCTTACAAGGCCATGTACGCCGGAGGCATGGTGCACGAGCGTTGGAGCAGAGTGGAACCAAGGGTCTACTCAGCCCTAAAGTCTAACCTAGCAGCTACTCGCCGGGGATGATGTTATGCAGCCCTTTGGCGCCTGCCTTTGCCCATAGGCGCGCCTCATCCTTAATGGTGCCGGAGACGAGGGTGATGGAGGGATTGGCTTGGTCGAAGATGCACGCGTTGCGGTGTTTCCAGAGCCACCATGCCGTGAGTATGATGAGGGAGGAGAGGCCCTTTCGCACGGGGGCCGGCGAGCGGTCGATGCAGGAAGTCCACCAAGTTTGGAAAGGTGTGTCCGCAGATGGAAGATCGACGGCCATGCGAGCCCAGCCGAGAACCTCGTGCCAAACCTGACGCGAGAACGGACAGGCCGCGAGGAGGTGGTGCATGGACTCGAGCTCCTGATCACAAAGAGCGCACGTGTCCTCGTGTGGCAAGCCGTGGCGGGCAAGTCGCTCCGCGGTCCAGCAGCGGTCTTGCATGGCAAGCCAAAGGAAGAACCTGACGCGGAGAGGCGCCCATGGACGCCAGGTGAGTCGCCAGTGGGGGTCTTCGCAAGCACCAAAGAAGAGTGCCTTGTAGCAGGAGCTCGCCGAGTAAGAGGCGGAAGCAGTCCAACACCAGGAGAGCACGTCCGGCGTGGAGGAAAGCGGTGTGTGTCGCACCAGGCGCCACAGGTCAACGTATTGCACCATGGCCGCCGGGCCAAGTGCGCCTCGTATGTCCTGGACCCAAGAGCGCAGGTGAAGACCGTCGCGCACGCTGCGGTCCTTGCGGAGGCGCTGTCGGACGAGGGTGTAGACAAGAGGGGCGATCTCAGCCACGGACTTGCCGTTGATCCAGTGGTCAGTCCAAAAGCGACAGGTGTCGCCTGAGCCAAGCTACCAGCTTGTGGAGGCGCGGAAGATGGCGTTTGCGTCGGCGTCGTGGGGGATAGGAAGGTTGCTCCAAGGTCGTGAGGGGTCTGTGCGCTGGAGCCACAGCCAGCGGACGCGCAGGGACAGGCCGTGCGATAGCTGTCGCGTATGCCAAGGCCTCCGAGGGAGATGGGGCGGGACACCCGCTGCCAGTTGACGCGGCATTGGCCTCCGTTGGCCTCCTTGTGGCCCGCCCAAAGGAATCCGCGGATGATCCGATTCACCTTCTTGATAGCTGTTTTGTTGAAGGCGATGGCCGTGAGGAAATGCGTGGGGATGGCGTAGAGGACGTGCCACACTAGGGCAAGGCGATCGCCTTGAGAAAGCATGGAGGCTCGCCAGGTGGAGAGCTTGCGGCCGAGCTTGTCGATGATTGGCTCCAGACTCGTCGAGCAGGTCTTGCGGACGGCGAGAGGTAGCCCGAGGTAGGTGATGGGGAAGTGGGCCACATGGCACTGCATCTCGGAGGTGATCGTAGCGATGTGCTGGTCAGTGCACTGGATCGGGGTTACTGAGCATTTGTTGAAGTTTGTGTGCAGCCCAGAAGCCCTCCCAAAGACTTGGAGTAGGGTGCGCACGGCAGCGATGTCATGGCTATCCGGATGACAAAAAACGGTGATGTCGTTCGCATATAGAGATATGCTGGATGCCGCGTGCCGGGTGGTGAGGCGGTGCAGGAGGCCGGTGTCCACAGCCCGTAACAGCATGGTGTTGAGGACGTCGATCACGATCGTGAAAAGCATGGGGGATACCGGATCACCCTGTCTAAGGCCATGGGCATGATCAATCGGGGGGCCTGGGTGACTGTTGATGAGCACCCTCGTCGAGGCCGCGGAGAGAAGGATAGAAATCCACTCGCGCCAGCGTGGCCCAAAGCCAAGGTGCGTCAAGACCTGGAGGAGAAAAGGCCAGGACACACTGTCGAAAGCCCGCGCGATATCAAGCTTGAGGAGCATACGTGGCGCCTTGAGGTTGTGTAGGAGACGGGCCGTTTGCTGCACGAGCATGAAGTTGTCGTGGATGCACCGTCCACTGATGAAAGCACTCTGGTTTGTAGAGACCATGGACCGTAGGTGGGGTGCCAGCCGAAGGGAGAGCAGCTTCGCGACAAGCTTGGCGAAAATGTGGATGAGACTAATCGGCCGGTAGTCATAAAGCGATCTCGCGTCCGCACGCTTCGGGAGAAAAGTAAGCAAAGCCTCGTTGAGTTTTTCGAAGCTGCGGCCGTTCAAGGAGTATAGATTGTCGAAAGCCTCGCGGAAGTCATGTTTGATCGTGTCCCAACAAGCCACCAGGAACTCGGAAGTGAAGCCATCTGGGCCGGGCGCCTTGCCGGCCGGCAGGCTTTTGACGGCGTCCCAAATCTCGTCATGAGTGAAGGGCTCGTCAAGCACAAGCAGGTCGAACTGTGCGACTTGAAGGGCATGGAAATCGAGCGTGATATCTCGCTCGGAAGCGGTACCGAGCACCTCAGAGAAGTGGTCGAAGGCGGCGTCAACCATGGCGTCGTGATCGGTGATAGTGTTGGGGCTCACTTGGAGGCTCGTCATGAGGTTGCCCTGCTTACGGTGGGCCGCATGGATTTTGTAGAAGGATAGCGCAGCGTCGTCGCTCCGAAGCCAGGAAAGGCGCACCCGCTCCCGCGCGATCGATCTCTCAAGGGAGGCGAGGCCCAGGTACGAAGCCTTGAGCCTCCGTCGTAGCCAGGTCTCGAGATGGGAGAGTGGTCTGGAGTCTTGCGCCGCGTCTAGGCGCGCGATGAGCTCCCGCGCAACCTTGAGCTGCAGGGAAACGTTACCAATCGTGCGCGTACTCCAGCGCTACAGTTGTCTCGCCGTAGCCTTGAGACGTGTCACGATCCTCCGGAAAGGATCGGCGTCAGGCACAACGGAAGTCCATGCCTCAGAAACCACGTCATGGAAGCCCTGAAGCTTTGGCCAGAATCTCTCAAAATGGAAGCGTCTAGCTCCGGGTGGCCGCGCCACACAGTCGACTAGGAGCGGGCAGTGGTCCGATGCTGCCGAGGAGAGGCACTACAGGAGGCAGTGTGGGTAAGCAGACTCCCATCCAGAGGTGCATAGGATGCGGTCGTTGCGGACCAGGGTCGGGTGGTCGCGCTCATTAGACCATGTATAACAGCGGCCGTGCATGTATAAGTCGCGAAGCTCCTCATCGGCAATAAATCGTCGAAACCTACTCATGATGCGGTGGTTGAGATTATCATTGCTCTTCTCGGCCGCCGAGAGGATCATGTTGAAGTCCCCACCAATGAGCCACGGGCCTATGCAGGATTCGCGCACGTCATGCAGCTCGGCCAGGAACTCGAGCTTGGCCCCGTCGTCCTGTGGTCCGTAGACCCCGGTGATCCACCAGTGGCCATCGCTAGCCTGGGGAGTGAGCAGTGCCGTGACATGGTGCGTGCCAACGAGAGGGTTCGAGAGGGAGAGGTCCAATCGTCGCCAGGCAAGCAAGATGCCCCCACGGGTGCCGGTGGCGGGGAGGAAGAAGTAATCCTCAAAGAGTGGGCCAAGCGTGTGAAGCACAATGGAATCGGTGATGGTCGCTAGCTTAGTTTCTTGCAGACAAACAATGGACGGGGCGGCAGCGGTGATCACACTGCGAACAGCCGTTCGCTTGGCACCGAAGTTGAGGCCACGAACGTTCCAAAAGACTGCTTTAAGGTTGTAATCCATAGAAAGAGGATGTAGGCGTTCGAGATACAAGGTGAAGGGCGCTAAGCCTCGATGAGAAGTGCGTTTGCCGCACGGGTCGCCTCGGGCAGCGAAGAGGGAAGCTGCCAACCAAAGAAGTCCGCGAAGGCCTGCAGGACATCCACGGCCAGGGGCTGCTCGAAGAGAAGGGCATACTTGTCGAGGACGTCGTTGGGAATGGGAGCGTCATCGTCCGCAATGAGGCCAAGACACCGGAGAAGCACCCGTTTCGCCTTCATCTCGGAGCTGAGGCCAAGATTAGCACGGGCGATCCGGAAACTGCGCCTCGGTGTAAAGTTAGCTGGCAGCTCTTTCTTCCTACGCCATGGCTTGGGGGCAGGCAAAATGGAGGATGCCTTGACGGAAATCGCATCAACAAAGGCGGTAAGGGGCGCGTCGCTCACGGCAACCTGCATGGGTTGCATGGCCAGGTCATCCTTCCCAGCTGTAGATGGCTCCTGGTTGGTTGGCCGAGCCTCAAAACTAGCGTCGGGCGGGGTGGAGTTGATGCCAGGGTTGGAGGCAGCAGGAGAGAGGGTGATCGCCGTGCAGGGGGGCTCGCCATGCAGCGACGGGACGGGCACGGGCCCAGGGGAAGCGACAGGGGCATGCACGTTGGCCCCAGGGGCCCGATCAGTGATAGCAGCAGTATCCAAGGCTGGGGCCTCGCCAGTCGTGGCATCCAAGGCCGAGCCGACCACCCAATCCGAGCCAGGCGGGATCGGCGCGGGATCCAAGGGCGGGGAGGGGTGGCAGCTAGAGACAGGCGCGGTTGGGAGGGGACACAACGACGCGATCCAGTAGTCTTCGTGGAGAAGGCTCAGCCGCGATTGGCTCGTTTGAATCACCCACATCTCCATCCCCCTGGGTCCCGCAGGAAAGCACAGGAGTGGATGGGTGGGCTGCAGCAGCAGGCGGAGGGTTGTTGGGGTGGGCCAACAACGTGGACAAAGTGGTGACGACGAAGGAGCCCAGCCTTTGACGTGCGGGGACCCGGTCAAAAGGTGGGATGCTGCCGGGGTGGGGTCCCAGGATCCCGTCCGAAACACGGCACGGTGGAGGCGCGTGCGTTCGGCGGCGACCATGCCGGCGGCCGTCCCGACGAGGAGGAGGAGGGCGCTCACTGTCCGGCTGCACGGGCGGGAAGTCATGTTGGCGCGGCCAACGTGGGGGGAGCGGGGGAGAGCTCGGGCCCGAGCCTGCATCACCGGCGGAGGGCGGCGAGGGCGGGGGTGGAGATGGGCGGCGGTAGTCGAGGCAGGAGGCGACATGAATGCGTACGGGGAAGCGCACGAGCCCGAGCGCAAGGCGCTCCGCACGATCCGGGTCGGCGTCGAGGTCCACCGCGTCGTCGTCCTGCACAAGCAGCTCGGAGGAGCACGGGATCGCGTCGGGGTTGATGGTCCAGGCTGTGAGCTTGAAGACGGACATGTCAGACATGTCCCGTGTCTCCGGCGCGAGGTGCTCGATTTTGCAGAACGGGGAGAGCAGGGTCTCGGCGGCGGAGCGGTGCCAGGCGTGGTCCGGGACACCGAACAACTCCAGAGAGACGAGGAACCGCGCCTTCACCGGCTCCGAGCCCGCGGTCCGGCCCCAGGTGTGGAAGATCAGGCGGAAGCGGGGCGTGCACACCCGACTGGTGGCGATGCGGGCACGGAGCGAGGGGTCGGTGAAGCGGACAAGGAAGTCCTCCAGGGCGTGGCGGTAGACCGAGAAGTCGCCGTCGGCCAGGCCGCACTGGGAGCGAAGGGCCTCAGCAATCTCTTCGCGGGAAACACCAGTGCGCCGACCCGCGACGATGACGAGGAGCGCGCGCTCCAGAGCGCGCTCGGCGTCGATGACCTCCAGGGAGCGGGGCAAGTAGCACACAGCTGCGGCTGGGCGGGAAGCGGGGTGGCCGGAGAGCGGGGTGGCGACGGAGGAACCAACCAAGGCCGGCGAGGAGGGGCGCGCGGACGTCGTAGGCGCCGTAGTCGCCGGCGAGGGGTCGTCGAGCGGGCCCGTCGCGGACCACCCGGAGGACGCGAGGGAAGCCGACGAGGGGCGCTGGCTGGTGGCGCATGCGTGCCCGGGGGACGCGGGCGTGAGCAGCCCGGACGAAGAGCGGGTGGACGCTGCCGAGCCATCCGACGCAGGGCGGTCGCTGACCGTCGACGGGGAGGGGACTCGACGCCGTAGGGGAGGGGGGGAGCGACTGTCGGCGGAGGGAGGGGCGGCCCGGGGGAGATGGCACTGCCTAGTGATGTGGCCGAAAAAACGACACATTGTGCAGCGGATATCCTTCCGGCACTCCGACCGCGGGTGGGCGTCGAGGCAGCGCGGGCAGTCCCCCTCACGCAGCCAGGAGGGGCAGGGGCGAGGTCGGGCCTCGGCGCCCCGGCGCTGGCGGCGGGGATCACGCGGGCGCGGGCGCTTGCGGCCCCTGGCAACCTGCCATGCG
>NC_041391.1:421491829-421498216 GCF_002162155.2 Triticum dicoccoides | reverse complement strand
ATGACGGCGAGCTGGGCGGCGTGGTCGGAGTGGCCGACGCCGAGGCCGGAGTGGCCGCCGGCGTGGGAGCGAGGGGCGCGGTGAGAGGGCGCGGTGGGAGCGAGTCACCCAAAAAGCAATTCTTCATCGCAGAGAACTAATGAAGGTGAACTAAAACATCCAATATGTAAAAAAACAGCTATCCAACAGATGGTCCATATGTAAAAAAAAATTACATCTCTGCCTTCCGGAGATGTAAAATTCAACACCTCGCGATGCAAATTTACATCTCCAGAGATAGGAGATGTAAAAATCGCGATTGCACCCAACGCCCAACATCTCTTCATTTCCTTTCCCCCCTTCTTCCACCCGCCGCCCCACCGCCCCGCCGCAGCTCCCCGACGCCGCCTTGCCGTAGATCAAGCCCACCGCCGCCGATTCCACCTAGTCTGGGCCGCCGCCTGCCACCACGCGGCCAATCGCGTCCGCCTCCACCATGCCCCGACCCCGTCCGCCTCCTCTCCGGCCACCTCCGCCTCCGCTCGGGCCTCCGTCCGCCTCCTCCATTCCGCTCTGTTCGCCTCCGCCCCGCGTTGTACGCCGTCGCTCCGCGCCGCACGCCTCCGCGCCGCTCCCCGCTTGTCCACCGTCCGCTCCCTGTTGACGTCGAAGGGCAAGTCGGGTTTCTTCGGCGTGCGGGCGAAGTCCTCCGGGAACTTCGGAGTGGAGTTCTCCGACATCTGGCGGCGTTGGTGGCTCGGCACGTATCCCATTGTCGATGAGGCCGCGCATGCCTACGACGTGGTAGTGTGGCGTGCCGGACGGCCGAAGACGAACCTCAACTTCCCGGAGATCGAGTCCCGGGCAGTGGCGGAGTGTCTCATGCCGCAGTGCATCCAGATGGAGGAGATGACGGCGAAGAAGAAGAAGCGACTGGCAGTTGTCATCACTCCCGGCGAGAGAGATGAGGCGGTGATGGCCCGGTTTGCGCGAGAGCATCCCGAGTACGTCCAGGCCGAGCAGGAGTTCTTCTGGAAGTGTGATGCTGAGGAGGAGGAGAAGAAGGAGGACGAAGCCGACCCCTCGACGGTGATCCCCATCGAGCCATCGTCGTCGGAGGAGGACGGGAAGTTCTGGGGGCTCTTGGATGACTCCGAAGAGTCGTACTGGATGCTCTCAGATGACGAGTAGTTCTGCTAGTTTAAATTTATGTCATCTATGTTTGAACTATGTTGAATTTGATGTTTGAACTATGTTGAGATGAAGTACTAGTTGGTCGTTTTCAGAATTTTACATCTTTGTTTTGGACCATCCGTTGGTGTTGCTCATCTCAGTTTTGGACCATCTGTTGGAGTTGAGCCTTTTTCGGAGATGTAAAAAGCACTTTTTGGTGCTCCAAATTTTTATATCACCGGTTTGGAGCACCAAAATATACATCATCTATTGGAGATGCTCTAACTAACTTAAAAGCAACTCCAATGCGCCGACTCGTATTTTGTCCGCTTTTTGTCCGTTTAGGTCGGCCAGACGGACGTGCATGTTTGCCTTTTGATTTTGGTTGGCTGATGCTTCCAACAAGAGGCATACCCACTTTTGCCCATGTGGCTAAAATAAACTTAATAAAACATAATAAATGGTCGGTCAACCGCTGGCCAAAACCCACTTAAACATTAAAATCCCTAATAGTGTCCGCACACTGTCCTAGTCATCCGCCTTGCCCTTGCCGTTGTGGTCGCCACAGGTGAGGTTGATGAAGATGGGAGGCAGCCTAGCCCACCTGAATGCGGCTTGATAGGCCGCAAGGGCAACCTCCTCCAGCGTCCGCTGCTGCGGTGGTACTGCGGCGAGGCTGGCACGCTCCTCCTCCTCCTTCTGGCGGCCCTCCTCCTTCTCCTCCTCGCGCTCCCTCTGCATGCGCAGCTATAATGCCCCTATGTTTTGAGCTGCAGTAACCTCCATGATTAAGCTAAATCATTTTGCTAAACGGTGTTTGATCACCTTGATTCCATATCTCATTTCAAATTCCATTTTGAATTCAAATTCAAATTATAAGTGAAATAAAAAAATTCAGAAACATGAAAACAAAAATATTAAAAGTATTGCAAATAATCCCTAAATAATTGTCATGGTGAAACCAACATTTTATAAAGTGTTTAAATGCCCTAACACAGTTAAAACAGAGGGCAAAACAATAACATATATGCTTTTTAAATTATAAAAATCCTAAACTAATTTAAATAAGTGCCAAACTTTTTGTGGCAGTGGCCTAATTTATTTTGCTAAATAAGGTGCAGGTTTTATATTTTACAAAACTAAAGTACTTTTGTTTTAAAAATAAAAAAATAAAAATAAAAACAAAAATAACAAGAAAAAGGAAAAAAAAACCTGGGCACTGGGCGTAAGTGCATAGTGCACCGGCCCAGCCCACCTTACCTTCTCCCCTCCACCTGTCGAGCCGCACCACTACAGTGCGAGTGTGCACACGACCCTGCCGGACCACCTTGCCGGCGACGCCCCGGAGGGGATAAGGACGCCCCAGGCGCCTCGGGCTCCCATCCTCCACTGCCCACTCCCACTCGCCCCTCGCTCTCCCTCTCACCCCTCTCCTCTCTCTAGATATGCCTCGCTCGAGCACCCGCGACGCCGCCGTCTGCCACCATCACGGCGACCGCCGCCTCGTTCCCCTCCGACGCATCCACAAGCTCCACCGCGACCTCCTCTGCCTCTCCGCCGAGCCACGCGAGTGATGACCCACAAGTATAGGGGATCTATCATAGTCCTTTTGATAATTAAGAGTGTCAAACCCAACGAGGAGCAGAAGGAAATGACAAGCGGTTTTCAACAAGGTATTCTCTACAAGCACTGAAATTATCGATAACAGATAGTTTTGTGATAAGATAATTTGTAACGGGTAACAAGTAACAAGTGTAACAAAGGGGAAGCAAGGTGGCCCAATCCATTTTGTAGAAAAGGACAATCCTGGACGAACTCTTATATAAAGCAAAGCGCTCCCGAGGACAGATGGGAAGTACTCTCAAACTAGTTTTCATCATGTTCATATGATTCGTGTTCGTTACTTTGACAATTTGATATGTGGGTGGACCGATACTTGGGTGATGTCCTTACTTGACAAGCCTCCCACTTATGATTGACCCCTCTCGCAAGTCCGCAACTACGAAAGAATAATTAAGATAAATCTAACCATAACATGAAACATATGGATCCAAATCAGCCCCTTACGAAGCAATGCATAAACTAGGGTTTAAGCTTCTGTCACTCTAGCAACCCATCATCCACTCATTACTTCCCAATGCCTTCCCCTAGGTCCAAACAATGGTGAAGTGTCTTGTAGTCGACGTTCACATAACACAACTAGAGGAAAGACAACATACATCTCATCAAAATATCAAACGAATACAAAATTCACATGATTACTTATAACAAGACTTCTCCCATGTCCTCAGGAACAAATGTAACTACTCACAAAGCATATTCATGTTCATAATCAGAGGAGTAATAATTATGATCAAGGATCTGAACATATGATCTACCACCGAATAAACCAATTAGCATCAACTACAAGGAGTAATCAACACTACTAGCAACCCACGGGTACCAATCTAAGGTTTTGAGACAAAGATCGGATACAAGAGATGAAATAGGGTTTGAGAGGAGATGGTGAAGATGCTGATGGAGATTGACCCCCTTTCGAAGAGAGGATCGTTGGTGATGACGATGGCTTCAATTTCCCCCTCCGAGAGGGAAGTTTCCCCGGCAGAACAGCTCCACCGGAGCCCTATATTGCTTCTGCTCA
Source organism: Triticum dicoccoides (assembly GCF_002162155.2). Lineage (NCBI taxonomy): Eukaryota > Viridiplantae > Streptophyta > Magnoliopsida > Poales > Poaceae > Triticum > Triticum dicoccoides. The sequence continues at coordinate 421,494,423 of NC_041391.1, read as the reverse complement.
GGTTCCGCCTTGAGACGGCGACGCTTCATCCTCAAAGCTCCCTTATGATTTTTTTCAGGTCAAAACACATAATATAGCAGAAGATGGGCACCGGAGGCCTGCCCGGTGGCCCACAAGCCACAGGGGCATGCCTAGGGGGGGTAGGGCTTGCTCCCCACGCTTGTGGCCTCCTGGTGAGTCCCCTCTAGTATTTTCTTCGCCCTATATTTTTTATATATTCCAAAATAATTCTTTATAAATTTTTAGGACTTTTGGAGTTGTGCAGAATAAGTCTCTCAGATTTGCTCCTTTTCCAGTCCAGAATTCCAGCTGCCGACATTCTTCCTCTTCATGTAAACCTTCTAAAATAAGAGAGAAAATGCATAAGTATTGTACCAAAATAGATAATAACAGCTCATAATGCAATAAATATCAATATAAAATCATGATGCAAAATGGACGTATCAACTCCCCCAAGCTTAGACCTTGCTTGTCCTCAAGCGAAAGCCGCAATGGAAAATCATGTCCACATGTTTAGAGATAGAGATGTCGATAAAATAAAATATGCACATGAAGGCATCATGATCATCTTTAGAACAACAACATATTGTTATATAACTTCTTATGCTAAAGTAACAATTCATTCACAAGGTAAAGTATGAAACAAGAACTTTATTGGAAACTAACAAACTATGATCTCAGTCATCGAAGCAATTGCAATTTATCATAACGTAAGGAAGATTCAATATAAGAGCTTTTCAGCAAGTTCACATACTCAACTATCATTTAGTCTTTTACAATTGCTAACACTCACGCGATACTTATGAGATTAAAGTTTCAATCGGGCATAGAGAAAGATAGGGGCTTATAATTTCACCTTCAAACCTTTTACCTCAAGGGTAACGTCAACAATAATAGCTTATGAATATCTACATCCAAGTGGATATATATACTTGGATCTCCCCCCAACATAAAGTGCTTGCCAAAAAGAAAAAGTGTAAAAAGGAAAGGTGAAGATCACCATGACTCTTATATAGAGGTAGAAGGTAAAAGTAAAAGACAGCCCTTCGCAGAGGGAAGCAGAGGTTGTCATGCGCTTTTATGGTAGGATACACAAAATCTTAATGCAAAAGAATGTCACTTTATATTGCCTCTTGTGATAAAGAACTTTATTATGCAGTCCGTCGCTTTTATTTCTTCCATATCACAAGTTCGTATAAAGCTTATTTTCTTCTCACTAATAGATCATACATATTTAGAGAGCAATTTTTATTGCTTGCACCGATGACAACTTACTTGAAGGATCTTACTCAATCCATATGTAGGTATGGTGGACTCTCATGGCAAAACTGGGTTAAAGGATGTTTGGATGCACAAGTAGTATCTCTACTTGGTGCAAATGATTTGGCTAGCATAAGAGAGAAAAACAAGCTCAACATGTTGGAGGATCCATAATAATATAACTTCTATTCGGATATAACGGATCAGAACCCATTACGTTGTCTTCCTTGTCCAACACTCAACTTTTTAGCATGTAATATTTTAATGAGTGCTCACAATCACAAAAGATGTCCAAGATAGTGTATTTATATGTGAGACCTCTCTTTATTTATTACTTCCTATTAATTGCAACAATGACCAAAACTATGTTTGTCAACTTACAACAAGTTTCATGCGGCATACTCCTGATATGTGAAGTCGTCACTTCCCATAAGATCATTATATAATCTTTTTATTTATTTATTATTTTTATTTTTCTCATGATCATAGCAAGAAAACAAAGCCCTCAACTCAAAGCTAATCTTTGTTATATAACTCACGGACTCGATTACATAGAGGGAACATAAAGTAAAACTCAAAGCTAGATCATACTAAAAACTTTTATTCTACTGGATAAAGATGTAACAAAAAGGATCGAACTAAGCAAAATGATAAAGGTAAAGGTGTGACAGTGATATGATACAGGGACACCTCCCCCCAAGCTTGGCACAAGCCAAGGGGAGTACCCATACCCATGTATTTAGATCTCTTTCTTTAGAGGTGATGATGCAATATTCTTGGCAATAATACCCTTCAGAATGTGATTTTCTTCCTCGAGCTTATTGACTTGCTGTTTGAGATCCATTATTTCCTTACGGAGTTTTCCTGTGACGGCTAGAGCTCCGATCACCCATGGATGCTGCCTGGCTGCGGGGAAAAAGGCAACACTCTTTTTCATGTTATCATAAGAGAGAAATCGAGCATTAGGAGGTATGACCGAATCCGGCATTGCTGAGCTCTGAAGCTCCTCAAGCAGAACTCTTGGTTGAAGGCGGGAAGTCGCTTCTTTCCCTCCTCCATGGCGTCTACTCTTTTAAGGCCGGCCTCCATCTCTTCGTCCGTTAACCATCCAAAGGGTTCAGCTTGGCTGTAGGCCCTTGGTTCTTGTGCCGGGTGAGAGACATGACTATCCCTGACCAACTCTTGCAAAGACATCTTGCTTCGAATCTGCTGCAGAATTAGCTAAACACAAGAACAAAGGATTTTGTCTTGGTACGGTGGTCAAAACCTTCGGGAGATTGTACAATGAATTTTTACTAACCAAAAGGAGTATTCTACAAGAAAACGGAGTCCGG
>NC_041391.1:421421128-421491640 GCF_002162155.2 Triticum dicoccoides | reverse complement strand
CAGGCTTGTCACCTCCTCGTGCACTTTTCGGACCACTTTTAATTTTTCCTAATTTTTTAAATATTGCAAAACGGAGAAAAAATTCCATTGGAAAAGTTTTGGAGTCGCTTTACTTACCGTACCACATACCTATTCCTTTTTGGAGTGTGAAACGTTCTGGTAGGTCTCCCTTATGTACTCCTCCGGTGCTATGGTATTAATTATATTAGTTTCAACATTTATGGGAGTACTTGAGATATAATGTTTGATTATTTGCCCGTTTACCACCTTCGGATTGGTGCCTTCTGAAGGAAATATGCCCTAGAGGCAATAATAAAGTTATTATTTATTTCCTTATTTCATGATAAATTGTAACACCCCGAGGATCATGCTACAGTAATCCCCTGCTGATGGTGCCATGTCATCACTCTTACTGTTGCTAGTCCTCATTTGCATTCAAACCAATTCAAATTCAAATCCAAGTTAATGTCGAAATACAAAACTTCTCAAACATGAAAACTAAAATGTTCATCTTGTGTCCAATAATCACTTGTTAATATAGGAGGTGAACTAACATTTTTCCAGAATGTCCAAATGCCCTAAACCACTTTAAAACAGTAGCTAAAGCAAATAAATTAAATGCTTGTTAAGTTATAAAAATAAAATACTACTTTATTTTGGTGCCAAGTTAATTGTAGCAATGGCCTAAGTTAAAATGGTATTTTAGGTGCAAGATTGGTTTTTATAAAACTATTTTGCTTTCTGAAGTTAAAAAAAGGGAAAACCAAGAAAAGAGAGAGAGAGAGAGAGAACAACCCCCCTGGACCCAACCCGCCTGGACCGGCCCACCTAACCTACCCGAGCTAGCCCAGAGCCCCCTGCCTCCCTGGGCTTTAGCCCATTACACTGGCCGGCCCACCTTACCCCGGGTCGCCTTCCCTGTTCGACCGACCCCGTCGCTACAGGGGCGCGGTCGCCCCGGACCGCCTCGCCGTCGACGACGAGGGGGAGGATAAGGCCTCTACGCCCCCGACGCCTCGGGTGCCTCTCCCACTCACCTCCCCACTTGCCCCGCTCCGCCTCTCCCTCTCCCCACCAGATTCCTCCTCGCTCCCCCTCCCCCTTCTCCTCCCTCACCGAGGGAGCCGCTGCCGCGCGCCGTCGATCCCACGCTCCCTGTCGACCTCTCGCCTCGCCCCGATGACGTAGCGCTCCGCCGTCGTCCTCTGCGTCATCCTATCCAAGCCATTGGAGCCGGAAGCCACCGAGACGAGCCCGACAACCTCTTCTTCCCCTACGGCCATCTTCAACTCCGGCGATGATTCCGGTGACGACATGCCTCCCCGAGCCCATTTGAGCACAACTACAGGGCCCGGTGAGCAGTCGTCGTCCTTCTCCCTCTCTCCCCGCGCGTTTCCGTCACCGTAGTGGTCGCATTGGAGATGCCCGAACTCTCCGTCGCGGATCTCATCGCCGGCAAGACTCCGGTGACCAAATGGTCACGGGCCAGTGCCCAGCGCGCTCACCGCACCGCGTAGGCCTCGTCTAGCCGCTTGGTTTGCCCGCAAACGCACCCCAGCACCGATCCCGACGATGACCGAAGTCCGGCATCCGCCCCGCTCGACGCCGTCGTCGTTGCAGCCCGCCCCCGCCTGAGCTAAGGTCACAGTTGGATGCGCCGCTCCTCCCGCGTCCGAACGAGCCCGGCCGCGCTCGAAACGGCCCCCTGTGGCGTTTTCTGGCGAAGTCTGGCGAGCCCTGCCGCTGTTTTGGTCGCCGGCGGTGAAACCCCGACGCCGCCGACGTGGCACACCTGGGGCCCGCCTCTGGGTCACTGCCCGTGGCCCCCTGGCCCCAGTTGACCTCGTTGACCGTGGTCAACTGTGTTGACTGGGCACACAGTGTTACTGACACGCAGGCCCCACCGCATTTTTTTGTTAAATAAACGTTTTTACAAATAAAAATAATTAGTTAAGCTAAATAGTCACTGACATGTGGGGCCCGACAGCTAATTAACCATGTTTAATTAAAATAACCCACTATTAGCCCTCTGTGTATGACAGGTAGGACCCACTGGTCAGTTTGACCAGTCAGCGGGTCTGTTGACCTGCTGATGTCATGCTGACACTCTGCTGGCGTCATATTTCATTTTCTGTTATTTTAAATAAATCCAGAAAATTGTTTAAACTTTGAAAATTAATAGAAAATAAACCGTAACTCGGATGAAAATGTTTTCTATATGAAAGTTGCTCAGAAAAATTCAACGAATCCGAATACGCGGTCCGTTCATCTGTCACATGCCTCTAACCACTGAACATGGAACTTTTCCCCTCCGGTCATCTGTCTGACACAGGTCCGGAACCGGGAAAACATTCCCGGTTGAATTCCCCCTTCACCTATATCGTGTAGCCATACGTTAGGTCACTCCCGGCACAACATATTGCCACGTTATGCTTTGTGATGCTTTGTTTGCTTTATATTTACTGTTTCTTCCCCCTCTTCTCTCCGATAGACCCCAAGACCGATGCCGCCCCTGTGATCGACTACGTCGACGATGACCCCTCCTTGCCAGAGCAACCAGGCAAGCCCCCCCTTTGATCATCCCGATATCGCCCACTCCATTCTCTCATGCTTGCATTAGATTTTGCTACTGTTATTGTTTACACCTATTCTGATGCATAGCCTGCTTTTGTACCTGTTATTGTACCTTACCTGCTTATCCTAAATTGCTTAGTATAGGTTGGTTAGTGATCCATCAGTGACCCCCACCTTGTCCTTGTTGCCCCCGCTTCATCATTGAAGACCCGATCAACGGGATTGAAGACCAGGCCCCGGCACCGCACATCACTTTCCCCTTAGTTGCTCGACACTGCTGGGTTACTATCGAGTGCCGAGGGTGAGACCTCTACAGCACTTCTGATGTTAACCTGTAGTGTAGCTATTCGGTCGTGGTCATCGAGGGTGATTTCCTCCTTAACCACTTCCGATACGGCTCTGTCGTGCAACCCCTCAAGTGTGAACCTCGAGGGTGATTCCTCTACGTTCACCTTGATGATTACATTGAGTGGAACCCACCGGGGGTGATTCCTTGGGTTTTCCTCTTGATGTTTGGACACACGGATACTTGGACTTTACAACTGTTACTTGGAAAGTGATGTGGAGACGGGTTGACCTGGAAGGTGCCCGTGAGATAATTACGAGGCGTGGCCGGGCATTCTCAGCCCTTGCCGCAAGTCCTCGAGACGGGGCAACGGGGTCACCTCTTTCGTGAGTCTCTGCTTGTTACCGCGCGTTCCTAATCCACTACGATTTGGATATTTGATCCGAGGGGCCTCTGGCCTGATAGCACTAACCATCACATGGGCATAGTATGGGCGTTCTGCGTCGTATACATCAGCCGAAGCTTAATAGACGTCAGCGACTGAGTGGCGCGCGCCGGGTTTGACTGCGCAAGCGCCTGCCTTGTTGAAGGAGGTAGCTAGGTCTGCTCACCGGCCGCGTACGCAACGTGCAGGAGTTTCTGGGGAGATGGCCCATGACCCCTGGGGGCATAGGTTTAGTCCGGCGTGCTGACCTCTCTGTTAAGTCTAGGTCGGGTTGTGGCGTATTGTTTGGCCGAGGCCGGGCATGACCCTGGAAAGTGTGTCCGGCCGGAGTTAAGCAAGCATGGTGGGTAAGTTGGTGCACCCCTGCAGGGAAGAACTAATCTATGCATAGCCTGTCCTACGGTAACGGACACTTGGAGTTGTATCCCGATCGATACAACTAGAACTGGATACTTGTGATGAGAATTGGATTGTGATGAGGTGAGAACCGGATAGTATGGCTCTGGGATTGCTTTCTCGCAGGGAGTCGAGAAAGGATCTCCGGCCGAGATTGATAACACTACTACTACTTTACTTTATGCTACTCTACTCCCTCCTGTTGCTGCAAGATGGTGGGTTCGAGAAGATGCTAGTCTTTGATAGGACTAGGCCTTCTCTCTATTCTGGCATTTCGGCAGCCCAGTCCACATATACAGCCTTCCTTTGATAATGTTGCATATGTAGTGTAGATCCTTGCTTGCGAGTACTTTGGATGAGTACTCACGGTTGCTTTGCTCCCCCTTTTCCCCCTTCTTTCTTCTTTCTGGTTGTTGCAACCAGATGGTGGAGTCCAGGAGCCAGATGCCGCCTTTGATGACTGCTGCTACCCCGAGGGTGCCTACTACCACGTGACGGACGCCGACGACCAAGAGTAGTTAGGAGGCTCCCAGGCAGGAGGCCTTGCCTTTTCGATCGTAGATGCTTTTGTGCTAGCCTTCTTAAGGCAAACTTGTTTAACTCATGTCTGTACTCAGATATTGTTGCTTCCGCTGACTCGTTTGTATTCAAGCTGATGTATTCGAGCCCTCGAGGCCCCTGGCTTGTAATATAAAGCTTGTATTATTTTAATTTGTGTTTAGAGTTGTGTTGTGATATCTTCCCGTGAGTCCTTGATCTTGATCGTACACATTAGCGTGTATGATTAGTGTACGATTGAATCGAGGGCGTCACATAAATGTTTATTATTCATGCTAGAATTGTATTAAACCAGAAACTTGGTACATGTGTGAATACATAGACAAAACATAGTGTCCCTAGTATGCCTCTACTTGACTAGCTTGTTAATCAAAGATGGTTATGTTTCCTATCCATAGACATGTGTTGTCATTTGATGAACGGGATCAAATCATTAGGAGAATGATGTGATGGACAAGACCCATCTGTTAGCTTAGCATTATGATCGTTACAGTTTCATTGCTACTGCTCTCTTCATGACTTATACATGTTCCTTAGACTATGATATTATGCAACTCCCGAGTACCGGAGGAACGCCTTGTGTGCTATCAAATGTCACAACGTAAATGGGTGATTATAAAGATGCTCTACAGGTGTCTCCGAAGATATTTGTTGGGTTGGCATAGATAGAGATTAGGATTTGTCACTCTGTGTTCCGGAGAGGTATCTCTGGGCCCTCTCGGTAATGCTCATCACTATAAGCCTCGCAAGCATTGTGACTAATGAGTTAGTTGCGGGATGAAGTATTACGAAATGAGTAAAGAGACTTGACGGTAATGAGATTGAACTAGGTATGATGATACCGACGATCGAATCTCGGGCAAGTAACATACTGATGACAAAGGGAACAACATATGTTGTTATGTAGTTTGTTTGATAAAGATCTTCGTAGAATATGTAGGAGCCAATATGAGCATCCAGGTTCCGCTATTGGTTATTGACCTGAGACGTGTCTCGGTCATGTCTACATAGTTCTCGAACCCGTAGGGTCCGCACGCTTAACGTTCGATGACGATATGTATTATGAATTATGTGTTTTTGATGACCGAAATTTGTTCGGAGTCCTGGATGAGATCACGGACGTGACGAGGAGTCTCGAAATGGCCGAGACATAAAGATTGATACATTGGACGGCTATATTCGGACACCGAAAGTGTTCGGATAAAACCAGAGTGCCGGAGGGTTACCGGACCCTCCCCCCCGGGGGGACTAATGGGCCTCGATGGGCCTTAGTGGGAAGAGAGGAAGGGCCAGGAGGGGCTGGTCGCACGCCCCCCCTTGGGTCCGAATTGGACTAGGGGAGGGGGCGGCGCCCCCCTTTCCTTCCCTTCCCCCTCTACCTTCCTTCTTCCCCCTCTTCCTTAGGTGGAAACCTACTAGGACTTGGAGTCCTAGTAGGATTCCCCTCTCCTGGCGCGCCCTAGGACGGCCGGCCGGCCTCCCCCTTGCTCCTTTATATACGGGGGCAGGGGGCACCCTAGAACACACAAGTTTCTCTCCCAACCATGTGCGGTGCCCCCTCCACAGTTACACACCTCGATCATACCATCGTAGTGCTTAGGCGAAGCCTTGCGCCAGTAGCATCATCATCACCGTCGCCACGCTGTCGTGCTAACGGAACTCACCCTCATCCTCAACTGGACCAAGAGCACGAGGGACGTCATCGAGCTGAACGTGTGCTGAAAACGGAGGTGCCATGCGTTCGGTACTTAATCGGTTGGATCGCGAAGAAGTTCGACTACATCAACCGCGTTATTGAAACGCTTCCGCTTTTGGTCTACGAGGGTACGTGGACACACTCTCCCCTCTTGTTGCTATAAATCACCTAGATAGATCTTGCGTGATCGTAGGATTTTTTTTGAAATTACTGCGTTCCCCAACACCTTCGACATTGTTGATCTTGATGGCACCGGAACGATAGACCTCCTCGATAATGTAATGACCTTCCCATTTAGAGAGAAGCTTTCCTGCAAAAAAAATCTTAAACGAGAATTGTATAGCAAGACATGGTCACCTACATTAAACTCACGCTTTTGTATCCTTTTGTCATGCCATCTTTTAACTTTTTCTTTAATCAACTTCGCATTCTCATAAGCTTGGGTTCTCCATTCATAAAGTGAGTTAATGTCAAATAACCTCTTTTCACTGGCAAGTTTGAAATCATAGTTGAGCTCTTTAATTGCCCAATAAGCTTTATGTTCTAGTTCAAGAGGTAAGTGACATGCTTTTCCATAAACCATTTTATATGGAGACATACCCATAGGGTTTTTATAAGCAGTTCTATAAGCCCATAATGCATCATCAAGTTTCTTAGACCAATTCTTTCTAGATCTATTAACAGTCTTTTGCAAGATCAATTTAATTTCTCCATTGCTCAATTCTACTTGACCACTAGACTGAGGATTATAAGGAGATGCAATTCTATGGTTGACATCATATCTACCAAGCAATTTACGAAAGCACCATGAATAAAGTGTGAACCACCATCAGTCATTAAATATCTAGGGACTCCAAACCTCGGAAAAATAACTTCTTTAAGCATTTTAATGGAAGTTTTATGATCAGCACTACTAGTTGGAATAGGTTCTACCCACTTAGTGATGTAATCAACAACAACCAAAATATGTGTATACATTAGAGGAAGGAAAATGTCCCATTTAATCAAAGCCCCAAACATCAAATGGTTCAATAACAAGTTAATAATTCATAGGCATTTCCTAACATCTACTAATATTACCAGTTCTCTGGCATTCATCACAAGACAAGACAAACTTACGAGCATCCTTGAAGAGAGTAGGCCAAGAAAAACCAGATTGTGATACCTTGTGTGCAGTTCTATCTCCAGCATGGTGTCCTCCGTAGGCCTCGAAGTTACACTTGCATAGGATCTGTTCCTATTCATGCTCAGGTACACAACGTCTAATAACACCATCTACTCCTCCCAAAAGTAGTGTCTTAAATCATAGATTTTTTTCTTTTACTGGTATGTGAAACTAGGTGGTATAAACTTAGCAACAATGCAATTAGCATAATCAACATACCTTGGAGTACTATGAGAAGCATTTATGATAGCTAATTGCTCATTAGGAAAGCTATCATCAATAGGTAGTGGGTTATCAAGGACATTTTCTAACCTAGACAAGTTGTCTACTACTGGGTTCTCAGCTCCCTTTCTATTAATAATACACAAATCAAATTCTTGCAGCAAATGAACCCATATAATAAGTATAGGTTTAGCATCTTTCTTTTTCATAAGGTATTTAATAGCAACATGATCGGTGTGAACAACTACTTTAGAATCAACAATATAGGGTGTAAACTTATCACAAGCAAAAACAACTGCTAAAAATTCTTTTTCAGTAGTAGCATAATTTCTTTGAGCACTGTCTAGAATCTTAATAGCATAATGAATAACATTCAGTTTCTTATCAACTCTTTGTCCTAGAACAACACCTATAGCACAATCACCAGCATCACACATAATTTCAAAGGGTAGCTTCCAATCAGGTGGTTGAGCAATATGTGCAGAAATTAAGGCTTTCTTAAGGATTTCAAATGCTTCTACACAATCATCATAAAAACAAATGGAACATCTTTTTGCAAGAGATTAGTGAGAGGCCTAGAAATTTTAGAGAAGTCTTTAATAAACCTCCTATAGAAACCAACATGACCAAGGAAACTTCTTATACCTTTGATATCTTTAGGACACGACATCTTTTCAATAGCATCAAGTTTAGCTTTATCAACTTCAATACCTCTTTCGGATATTTTATGCCCCAAAACAATACCTTCATTAACCATAAAGTGGCACTTCTCCCAATTCAAAACAAGATTAGTTTCTTCACATCTCTGCAAAACTTGATCAAGGTTGCTTACGCAACGATCAAAAGAAGTTCCATAAATGGAGAAATCATCCATGAAAACCTCAACAATCTTTTCACAAAAGTAAGAGAATATAGCAGTCATACATCTTTGAAAGGTAGCAGGTTCATTACATAATCCAAAAGGCATACGTCTATAAGCAAAGGTACCGAAAGAGCAAGTAAAAGTAGTCTTTTCTTGATCCTCTTTTGACACAGGTATTTGAGAAAAAACCAGAATAGCCATCTAGAAAGTAGAAGTGTGTATGTTTGGACAATCTTTCTAGCATTTGATCAATAAAGGGTAGAGGGTAATGATCTTTTCTGGTGGCTTTTTTAATTTTCTAAAATCAATTACCATTCTATAACATGTAACAATTCTTTGTGTAATCAACTCATTCTTATCACTGGGAACAACAGTAATACCTCCCTTCTTAGGGACACAATGAACAGGACTTACCCATCTACTCTCAGCAATAGGATAAATTATACCTGCCCCCAGAAGCTTTAGTATTTCATTTCTTACCACTTCCTTCATCTTGGGATTTAACCATCATTGGCGATCAACAACTGGTTTAGCATCAGGCTCCATATTAATTTTATACTGACATAGAGTGAGGTTAATGCCCTTAAGATCATAAGAGTATATCCAATAGTGGCATGGTGCTTCCTTAGAGTTTTCAATACTCTCTTTTCTTCATGCTCTGAAAGGTTAGCACTAACAATAACATGATATATCTTCTTTTCATCAAGATAAACATATTTTAGAGTATCATTTAATTGTTTAAGATCAAACACGGGATCACCCTTGGGTGGAGGAGGATCCCCAACAATCTCAAGAGGCAAGTTGTGTTTCAAAACAGGCATTTGGTTAAAGAATATTTCATCTAATTCCTTCCTTTCATTCATAAACATATCATTTTCATGGTCTAGCAGATATTGTTCTAAAGGATCAGTAGGAGGCACAACAATAGAAGCCAGACCAATAATTTCATCTTTACTAGGCAATTCTTTGTCTTGGGGTTGTCTACGAAATTTAGATAAATTGAACTCATGAGACACATCACCAAAACTTACAGTAACGATTTCTTTCTCGCAATCTGTCTTAGCATTAATAGTGTTCAAGAAAGGTCTACCAAATATAATAGGACAAAAATCATCTTATGGAGAACCAAGAACAAGAAAATCAGTAGGGTATTTTATTTTCCCACACAAGACTTCAACATCTCTAACAATCCCAATTAGTGATATGGTATCTCTATTAGCAAGCTTGATAGTAACATTAATATCTTCTATCTCAGCAGGTGCAATATCACTCATAATTTCTTGATATAAAGTAAAGGGAATTGCACTCATGCTAGCACCCACATCACATAAGACATGATAACAATGATCTCCTATTTTAACGGAAACAACAGGCATGCCAACAATAGGTCTATGTTTATCTTTTCCATCAGGTCTAGCAATTCTAGCAGCTTCATCATAGAAATAAATAACATGCCCATCAATATTATCGACCAAGTGATCTTTAACCATAGCAATACTATGTTCAATTTTAATTTGTTCAGGGGGTATAGGTGTTCTAGTATAACTCTTATGAACCACAGCTAAAGCTTTAGCATGCTCCTTTATTCTAACGGGGAAAGGTGGTTTTTCAATATAAGCAGTAGGAACAACAGGATCAACATTATAAGTAATGGTTTCTTCTTCAACTTTAATAGGTTCTAATACTTTCATTCAATGAGAGGATGATATTTAAACCACTTCTACTTGGGGAGATCAACATGAGTAGCAAATGATTCACAAAAGGAAGCTACTATATCAGAGTCAAGTCCATATTTAGTGCTAAATTCACGAAAAGCGTCGGTATCCATAAAAGATTTAACACAATCAAACTTAAGGTTTATACCTGACTCCTTACCTTCACCGAGTTCCCAATCTTCAGAGTTGCGTTTAATTCTTTCCAATAAAACCCGTTTGAATTCAATAGTCTTATTCATAAAAGAACCAGTACAGGAAGTATCGAGCATGGATTGATCATTATGAGAAAGCCGAGCATAAAAATTCTAAACAATAATTTCTCTCCCGAGCGCCCGCGCTTGCCACAAGCGTGCTCCAAAGCACGTGCAGCGTAGCCCCGAGCCCCGCCGACTCTCTAGGACGTGCCTCATCGTGTTTTCGAATGGAGCCCGAACGCCGCCACCGCCCTCGCTGCTCACTGCCATCACTGCCTGCCTCCTCCAGCGACGCTAGCCCCACCACATCCGACGTGGCTTGCTCCGCTCGTTCGGGCGAGCCCAACCACGCGCCAAACTGCCCGCCCGTAGGCGATTTTCGATGGGGCCAGTGGCCTCCACCATGTTTCTGTGTCGCCGGCGGCTGAATGCCGGCCGCGCTGATGTGGCCTGGCCTAGGGCCACCCCCAGGGTCGCTGAGTAGTGGGCCCTAGGGGCCCAGTTGACCTCATTGACTGGTTCGACCAGTTAACAGTGCTGACTAGGCAGCCCCAGTCACTGACTGGTGGGTCCCCTAAAACTAATTAAACTAATTAAATTAATTAGGTTAATTTAATTAGTCATTGACATATGGGCCCTAGCGGCTAATTAACCTTTTTAGTTAAAATTAACCCCCTGTTAACTCTTCTGTCTACGACAAGTGGGAGCTAGCGGTCAGGTTTGACCTGGACTAGCTAGGTTGACTACTGACGTCATGCCGACGAAATAAATTTAATTTTCGAATTAATTTAATAGTAATAATTTCGGTAAATGTTGAAATCTTTGAAAAATCATATAAAATAATCTATAAGTCAGATCAAAATAATTTATATATGAGAGTTGCTTAGAAAAATATAACAAATCCGAATATACTATCCCTTCATGTGTCACATGCCTCTAGCATGATGAACATGGATCCTTCCCCTGTGATTCATCTGTCTTAAAAATGCCAAACGCTGGAAAAACATTCCGAGATGTTTTCCCGCTTCGTCTGTATCATGTAGCACTGCGTTTGGTCACCCTTAGCACTGCAGATTACCATGTCATGCATCGTGATGCATTTGTTTGCATTATATGTATTGTTTCTTCCCCCTCTTCTCTCCGGTAGACATCTAGACTGACGCTACTCTAGAGTATGACTACACCCCCAACGTCCAGCCACTCTCAACAGAGCTTCCAAGCAAGCAAACCCCCCTTGATCATTCCTATATCACCCATTTCATTCTCTCTCATGCTTGCATTAGAATTTTCTACTGTTTTTGTATGATCCTATTCTAATGCATAGCCTCATTTTGTAACCTGCTATTGTTACCTACATACTTATCCTATATGCTTAGTAGAGGTTGGTTAGTGATCCATCAGTGACCCCTCACCTTGTCCCTGTTGCCCCCGCTTGTTATCGATGACTCGATCAACGTGGTCGACGTCCAGAGCCCAAAACATCACCTCACACCCCCTTATTTGTACGACTCTGTAGAGTTACTATCAAGTGCCGAGGGTGATACCTTGTATATCATTTTTGATGAGATCTCTGTAGTGTAGTTAATCGATCGTGGTCCAGAGAGGGTGATTCCTCCTTCACCACTCCCGATAATGACTTTGTCGTGCAACACCTCAAGTGTGAACCCTCGAGGGTGATTCCTCCAAGTTCACCTTGATGGTTACATCAAGTGGAATCCATCAAGGGTGATTCCTCGGATCCCCCCTTGGTGTTATGGACACACGGTTACTTTGACTTTACCCAGAACCATGATGAAATCGGGTCGGCCGCGAGGGGTACCCATGAGTGATGTGAAGTCGGGTTGACCTGGAGGGTACCCGTGATATAACTACGCGGCACTGCCGGCTTTCTTAGCCCTTGCCGTAAGTCTGTGGGACGGGGCGACGGGACCATAGATCATGGATCATTGATCATCTCCGCATGCTCCCAAGACACTAACAGTTGGATATGTGATCCAAGTAGGCCTCTAGCCTTTTCGCACTAACCACCACGTGGGAATAAGTATGGGCACTCTGTGTCGTACGATTATCGGAAAGCTCTGCGGACGTCAGTGATTGAGCGGCACTCGCCTGGTTGGACAAGAACCACCTGCGCTTGTATTAGGGGGTGGATTTGCTCCAGGCCGTGTACGCAAAGGGCGATGGGCCCAAGACCCCTTCATGCTTGGGATGTAGACCGGCGTGCTGGCCTCTCTATTGAGCCTAGGTAGGACTACGACATGTCGATCAGCTGAGGCCGGGCATGACCCAGGAAAGTGTGTTCGGTCGGAGTTAATCGAGCGTGTTGGGTAAGTTTGTGTATCCCTGCAGGGAAGTTAATCTATTCGAATAGCCGTGTCCACGGTAATGGATGCTCGGAGTTGTATCCCGATCTATACAATTAGAACTGGATACTGGAGATGTGAAATGGATATGATGGCTCCGGGATTGCTTTCTTGCAGGGAGTCGAGGAAGGATCTCTAGGCGATAACACAATATACTTGCTACTTATATTATGCTAATATGCACTCTTCTAATGCTGCAATATGCTTCAAGATGCTAGTCTTTGTTAGGCTAGGCTTTCCCTTCTCTTCTGGCATTTCTGTAGTTCAGTCCGAAGATATAGCCCCATTCCTTTGACACCGATGCATATTTTGAATAGATTGATATAAGTCTTGCGATTAGTTTTCATCAGTACTCATAGTTGCTTTGCTACCTCTTTTCCCCTATACCCGAATGCTTCGGTCAGATGACGGATCCCAAGAGCCAGATGCCACCACCGATGACTACTACTACTACGTCGAGGGTGCCTGCTACTACACGGAGGCCGCCAACGACCATGGGTAGTTAGGAGGCTCTTAGGCAGGAGGTCTTGCCTTTCCAATCTATGTTGATGTTTGTGCCAACCCTCTTAAGGTAGTCTATTTACTTATGTCTGTACTCAGATATTGTTGCTTCCACTGACTCATTTGTATTTGAGCCCTCGAGGCCCCCGGCTTGTAATATAAAGCTTGTATGACTTTAATTTGTGTCTAGAGTTGTGTTGTGATATCTTCCCGTGAGTCTTTGATCTTGAGCGTGTGCATTTGCATGTATGATTAGTGCACAATTACGTCGGGGCGTCACAACCGTTCGCTGGTGGCATGCTCCTCCGTCAACCGCACTGCCTCCAATGTTCAAGGTATGCGGCCTCCTGCGCTGGCGTCACGCCGAGCGAAACGGTGACGTGGAGCAGACCCGCTCGCGCAATTGGCCAGTCCAGACATACCGGTCGATCGGCTCGGCCTTAACCGATTGGGGGTGAGGGGGGTTGAGCCTCGGTGGCGACGATAGTACCAGGTAGTCACGGGTCACAGAGAGGGCGAAGGCCTCAACTAGCCTCGCCTGGTAGTCCGCCTTGCGTCGCTCCTCCTCGATGGAGGTTGATATGTGATACGTCTCTAATGTATCTATAATTTTTGATTATTCCATGCTATTATATTACCCGTTTTGGATGTTTATGGGCTTTACTTTACACTTTTATATCATTTTTGGGACTAACCTACTGACCGGAGGCCCAGCCCAAATTGCTGTTTTTTTTGCCTATTTCAGTTTTTCGAAGAAAAGGAATATCAAACGGAGTCCAAACGGAATGAAACCTTCGGGAACGATCTTTTTGGAACAAACGTGATCCAGAGGACTTAGAGTGGACGTCAAGCAACAGAGGAGGCGGTCACGAGGGTGCCCGGCGCGCCCCCTTGGGGTGGGCGCGCCCGCACCCTCGTGTGTCCCTCGAGCGTCCACTGACCTACTTCTTCCTCCTATATATACCTACGTACCTTGAAACCATTGAGGAGCACCACAAAAACCTAATTCCACCGCCGCAACCTTCTATATCCGTGAGATCCCATCTTGGAGCCTTCGCCGGCGCTCCGCCGGAGGGGGAATCGACCACGGAGGGCCTCTACATCATCTCCAAGGCCCTTCCGATGAGTTGTCAGTAGTTTACCACAAACCTTTGGGTCCATAGTTATTAGCTAGATGGCTTCTTCTCTCTCTTTGAATCTCAATACAAAGTTCTCCTTGATCTTCTTGGAGATCTATTCGATGTAACTCTTTTTGTGGTGTGTTTGTCGAGATCCGATGAATTGTGGGTTTATGATCAAGTTTATCAATGAGAAATATTTGAATCTCCTCTGAATTATTTTATGTGTGATTAAGTTATCTTTGCAAGTCTCTTCGAATTATCAGTTTGGTTTGGCCTACTAGATTGATCTTTCTTGCAATGGGAGAAGTGCTTTACTTTGGGTTCAATCTTGCGGTGTCCTTACCTAGTGACAGCAGGGGCAGCAAGGCACGTATTGTATTGTTGCCATCGAGGATAAAAAGATGGGTTTTATATCATATTGCATGAGTTTATCCCTCTACATCATGTCATCTTTCTTAATGCGTTACTCTGTTCTTTATGAACTTAATACTCTAGATGCAGGCAGGAGTCGGTCGATGTGTGGAGTAATAGTAGTAGATGCAGGCAGGAGTCGGTTTACTTGTCATGGATGTGATGCCTATATACATGATCATGCCTAGATAATCTCATAATTATTCACTTTTCTATCAATTGCTCGACAGTAATTTGTTCACCCACCGTAATACTTATGCTGTCTTGAGAGAAGCCACTAGTGAAACCTATGGCCCCCAGGTCTATCTTTTATCATATAAGTTTATCATCTACTTTTATTTGCATCTTTAATTTTCCAATCTATATCATAAAAATGTCAAAAATATTTATCTTATCATATTATCTCTACCAGATCTCACTTTCGCAAGTGGTCGTGAAGGGATTGACAACCCCTTATTGTGTTGGTTGCGAGGTTCCTGTTTGTTTGTGTAGGTGCATGGGACTTTTGAGGAGCCTCCTACTGGATTGATACCTTGGTTCTCAAAAACTGAGGGAAATACTTACGCTACTTTGCTGCATCACCCTTTCCTCTTCAAGGAAAACCAATGCAAGCTCAAGACGTAGCAATATGTCTCCAATGTATCTGTAATTTTTGATTTTCCATGCTATTATATTATCTGTTTTGGATGTTTTATATGCATTAATATGCTATTTTATATTATCTATTATATTTGTGACTAGTGTATTAACTTAAAGCGTTGCTTTGTTCTTATGACCTTAATACTCTAGATGTAGGCATGAGTCGGTCGATGTGTGGAGTAATAGTAGTAGATGCAGGCAGGAGTCGGTCTACTTGATACAGACGTGATGCCTATATTGCATAATCATTGCCTTGGATATCATTCATAACTTTGCGCTTTTCTATCAATTGCTCGACAGTTTTGTTCACCCATCATATTATTTGCCTTCAAGAGAGAAGCCTCTAGTGAAACCTATGGCCCCCGGGTCTACTTTCCATCATATTAGTATCCGATCTACTATTTTCCATCATATTAGTTTCCGATCTACTATTTTGCAATCTTTTATTTTCAGATCTATAAACCAAAAAAAACATTTTTTTCTTTTGTTTATCTATCTCTATCAGATCTCACTTTTACAAGTGACCGTGAAAGGATTGACAACCCCTTTATAGCGTTGGGTGCAAGTTGTTTGATTGTTTGTGCAGGTATTGGTGATTTGTGCATTCTTCTCCTACTGGATTGATACCTTGGTTCTCAAACTGAGGGAAATACTTATCTTTACTTTGCTGCATCACCCTTTCCTCTTCAAGGGAAAAACCAACGCAAGCTCAAGAAGTAGCAGGAAGAATTTCTGGCGTTGTTGCCGGGGAGATCTACGCCAAGTCAAGACATACCAAGTACCCATCATAAAATTCTCATCTCTTGCATTACATTATTCGCCATTCACCTCTCGTTTTCCTCTCCCCCATTTCTAAAACGCTTTTTGAAAAGTTTTCCCCTTTTCCTTCGCCCTTCTTTCGTTCGTCTTTTCGTTTGCTTTTTCTTTGCTCGTGTGTTAGATTGCTTGCTTTGTCACGATGACTCAAGAGAATACCAAACTCTGTGACTTTTCCAATACTAATAATAATGATTTTATTAGTACTCTGATTGCTCCTTCCACTAGTGCGGAATCTTGTGAAATTAATGCTGCTTTGCTGAATCTTGTTATGAAAGATCAATTTTCTGGCCTTCCTGGTGAAGATGCCGCATCCCATCTAAACAATTTCCGTTCTCACTACTAGGTCGTGCTAAAACTTGGTTTTCATCTATGCCTAAAAATATTATTGATTCATAGAATAAGTGTAAAGATGCTTTTATTTTTAAGTATTTTCCTCCCGCTAAGATCATCTCCCTTAGGAACGAGATTATGAATTTTAAGCAAATTGATCATGAACATGTTGCACAATTCTTGGGAGAGTATGAAATTGATGATACGAAATAGCCCTACCCATGGTTAAATTTATGGATGATCATACAATTTTTTATGCCGGATTGAATTTTGCTTCTAGAAATCTTTTAGATTCGGCCGCGGGAGGTACTTTTATGGAAATTACTTTAGGAGAAGCTACTAACCTCCTAGATAATATTATGGTTAATTATTCTCAATGGCACACCGAAAGATCTTCAACTAGGTAAAAAGTGCATGCGATTAAAGAAATTAATGTTTTGAGTGGAAAGATGGATGAACTTATGAAATTATTTGCTAGCAAGAGTGCTCATATTGATCCTGATGATATGCCTTTGTCTACTTTGATTGATAATAATAATGGATCTATGGATGTGAATTTTGTTGGTAGGAACAATTTTGGTAATCACGCGTATAGAGGCAATTTTAATCCTAGGCCGTTTTCTAGTAATTTCTCTAATAACTATGGTAATTCGTACAACAATTCTTATGTAAATTATAATAATATGTCCTCTGATTTTAAGAATAGTGTTAAAGGATTTATGATTTCACAAAATTTTCAATGCTTTGGTTGAAGAAAAATTGCTTAAGATTGATGATTTGCCTAGGAGCGTGGATAGAATTTCTCTTGAGATGGATTCTTCAAAAATTAGATCTATTCCATCCAATCATGATATTAATGAGTCTCTAAAAGCTATGAGAATTTCCATCGATGAGTGTAAATAAAGAACCACTAAGATGCGTGCTAAACGAGATTGGTTTGTAAAAGTGTGTTCTTCTAGTTTTTGTGAAAATAATGATGAAGATTTTAAAGTGATTGATGTGACTCCTATTGAATCTTTGTTTTCCAATGTAAATCTTGATAAAGATGGGACTGGATATGAGTCAACTTTATTTAGAAGGCGTCCCAATGATTCGGAGTTTATAGATCGAGATGCAAAAAAATGATAAAAGTGGGATTGGAGAGGGCAAGACTTTAAGTAGTGATGAACCTACTCTTTTGGATTTCAAGGATTTTAATTATGATAAATGTTCTTTGATAGATTTCATTTCCATGTTGCAATCCATGTTGAATTCTCCTCATGCTTATAATCAAAATAAAGCTTTTACTAAACATATTGTTGATGCTATGATGAAATCTTTTGAAGAAAAGCTTGAATTGGAAGTTTTGATCCCAAGAAAACTTTACGATGAGTGGGAACCTACTATTAATATTAAGATTAAAGATTGTGAGTGCCATGCTTTGTGTTATTTGGGTGCTAGCGTTTCCATGATTCCAAAAACTTTATGTGATGTGTTAGGTTCCGTGAATTTGATGTTTGTTCTTTAAATTTTCTTCTTGCGAATTCCACTATTAATAAACTTATGGGAAGGATTAATGATGTTCTTATTGTTGCAAATAGGAATTATGTGCTCGTATATTTCATTGTTCTTGATATAAATCGCAATCCTACATGTCCTACTATTCTTGGTAGACCTTTCCTTAGAACGATTGGTGCAATTATTTATATGAAAGAAGGAAACATTAGATTTCAATTTCCGTTAAGGAAGGGCATGCAACACTTTCCTAGAAAGAAAATTAAGTTGCCATATGAATCTATTATGAGAGCTACTTATTGATTGCATACCAAAGATGACAATACCTAGATCTATGTTTTATGCCTAGCTAAGGGCGTTAAAGAATAGCGCTTGTTGGAAGGCAACCCAATTTTATTTTTGTTCTTGTTTTTTTGGTTCTGTTTTTCAATAAATAATTCATCTAGCCTCTGGTTAGATGTGTTTTTGTGTTTCAATTAGTGTTTGTGCCAAGTAAGACCTTTGGGATGGCATACGGTGATAGTTGATTTGATCTTGCTGAAAAATAGAAACTTTTGCGCCAAGCAAAATAATTTTCATAATTCATAGAAGAGTGCTTTTTATCTGAATCTTTTACAAAAGATTGATATACAAATTGCCCAGGTTTTCCTAATATTTCAGAATTTTTCGAGTTACATAAGTATTCAAAGTTCTCGGATTGCTACAGACTGTTCTGTTTTTGACAGATTCTGTTTTCTTTGTGTTGTTTGCTTATTTTGATGAATCTATGGGTAGTATTGGAGGGTATGAACCATGGAGAAGTTGGAATAGAATAGATATTACACCAATATAAATAAAGAATGAGTTCACAACAGTACCATAAAGTGGTGATTTGCTTTCTTATACTAACGGATCTCATAAGATTTTCTATTGAGTTTTGTGTTGTGAAGTTTTCAAGTTTTGGGTAAGTATTTGATGAACTATGGAATAAGGAGTGGCAAGAGCCTAAGCTTGGGGATGCCCAATGCACCCCAAGGTAATATTAAATGACAACCAAGATCCTAAGCTTGGGAATGCCCCGGAAGGCATCCCCTCTTTCGTCTTCCTCTATCGGTAACTTTACTTGAGGCTATATTTTTATTCACCACATGCTATGTGTTTTGCGTGGAGCATCCTGTATGATATGAGTCTTTACTTTTTAGTTTTCCACAATCATCCTTGCTGTACACACCTTTTGATAGGCACACGCATGAATCGTGATTTATTAGAATACTCTTTGTGCTTCACTTATATCTTTTTAGAGCATGGCGGTGGCTTTATTTTATAGAAATTGTTGAACTCTCAGGCTTCACTTATATTATTTTGAGAGTCTCTCTAAACAACATGGTAATTTTCTTTGGTTATGAATTTAGTCCTAACATGATAGGCATCCAAGAGGGATATAATAAAAACTTTCATATAAAGTGCATTGAATACTAAGAGAAGTTTGATTCCTTATGATTGTTTCGAGATATGTGGATGGTAATATTGGAGTCATGCTAGTGAGTAATTGTGTATTGTAGAAATACTTGTGTTGAAGTTTGTGGTTCCCGTAGCATGCACGTATGGTGAACCGTTATGTGATGAAGTCGGAGCATGATTTATTTATTGATTGTCTTCCTTATGAGTGGCGGTCGGGGACGAGCGATGGTCTTTTCCTACCAAACTATCCCCCTAGGAGCATGCGCATAGTACTTTGCTTCAATGACTAATAGATTTTTGCAATAAGTATGTGAGTACTTTATGACTAATGTTGAGTCCATGGATTATATGCACTCTCACCCTTCCACCATTGCTAGCCTCTCTAGTACCGCGCAACTTCCACCGGTACCATACACCCACCATGTACCTTCCTCAAAACAAAAACCATACCTACCTATTGTGGCATTTCCATAGCCATTCCGAGATATATTGCCATGCAACTTTCCACCATTCCGTTTATTATGACATGCTTCATCATTGTCATATTGCTTTGCATGACCATGTAGTTGACATAGTATTTGTGGCAAAGCTACCATTCATAATTTTTATACATGTCACTCTTGAGTCATTGCACATCCCGGTACGCCTCCAAAGGCATTCATACAGAGTCATATTTTGTTCTCAGTATCGAGTTGTAATTCTTGAGTTGTAAGTAAATAGAAGTGTGATGATCTTCATTATTAGAGCATTGTCCCATGTGAGGAAAGTATGATGGAGACTATGATTCCCCCACAAGTCGGGATGAGACTCCGGATGAAAAAAGAGAGGCCAAAGAAGCCCACAAAAAAATGAGAGAAAAGAGAGAAGGGGCAATGTTACTATACTTTTTCCACACTTGTGCTTCAAAGTAGCACCATGATCTTCATGATAGAGAGCTCCTATTTTCTCACTTTCATATACTAGTGGGAATTTTTCATTATAGAACTTGGCTTGCATATTCCAATGATGGGCTTCCCCAAATGCCCTAGGTCTTCATGAGTAAGCAAGTTGGATGCACAACCACTTAGTTTCTTTTCGAGCTTACATAAACTTATAGCTCTAGTGCATCCGTTGCATGGAAATCCCTACTCACTCATTGATATCTATTGATGGGCATCTGCATAGCCCGTTGATACGCCTAGTTGATGTGATACTATCTCCTTCTTTTGGTCTTCTCCACAACCACTATATTCTATTCCACCTATAGTGTTATGTCCATGGCTCATGCTCATGGATTGCGTGAAAGTTGAAGTTTTTTGAGAACATCAAAAGTATGAAACAATTGCTTGGCTTATCATCAGGGTTGTGCATGATTTGAATATTTTGTGTGATGAATATAGAGCATAGATAGACTATATGATTTTGTAGGGATAGTTTTCTTTGGCCATGTTATTTTGAGAAGACATGATTGCTTTATTAGTATGCTTGAAGTATTACCGTTTTTATGTCAATATTAAACTTTTTATTTGAATCTTATGGATCTGAACATTCATGCCATAATGAAGAAAATTACATGGATAAATATGTTAGGTAGCATTCCACATCAAAAATTCTGTTTTTGTCATTTCCTACTCGAGGACGAGCAGGAATTAAGCTTGGGGATGCTTGATACGTCTCCAACGTATCTATAATTTTTGATTGTTCCATGCTATTATATTATCTGTTTTGGATGTTTTATATGCATTAATATGCTATTCTATATTATTTTTGGGACTAACCTATTAACCTAGAGCCCAGTGCTAGTTTCTGGTTTTTTCCTTGTTTTTGAGCTTCACGGAAAAGGAATACTAAACAGAGTCCAAACAGAATAAAACTTCACGATGATTTTCCTTGGACCAGAAGACACCTAGGAGACTTGGAGTGCAAGTCAGAAGAGACACGAGGCGGTAACAAGGGTGGAGGGCGTGCCCAGGGGTAGGGCGCACCCCCTACCTCGTGGGCCCCTCGGTGACCCCTTGACCTAGATCTTCCCCCTATATATTTGCAAATATTCCCAAACCTTCTATTCCCGTGAGATCCCATCTAGGGGCCTTTTCCGGCATCCTGCCGGAGGGGGATTCAATCACGAAGGGCATCTACATCAATTCTATTGCCCTTCCAATGAAGCGTGAGTAGTCCACCACAGACCTACGAGTCCATAGCTAGTAACTAGATGGCTTCTTCTCTCTCTTTGATTCTCAATACAATGTTCTCCTCAATGTTCTTGGAGATCTATCCGATGTAATACTCTTTTGCGGTGTGTTTGTCGAGATCCGATGAATTGTGGATTTATGATCAACTTATCTATGAATATTATTTGAATCTCCTCTCAATTCTTATATGCATGATTTGGTATCTTTGTATTTCTCTTCGAATTATCGGTTTGGTTTAGCCAACTAGATTGGTTTTTCTTGCAATGGGAGAGGTGCTTAGCTTTGGGTTCAATCTTGGGGTGTCCTCACCCAGTGACACAGTAGGGGTAGCGAGGCACGTATTGTATTGTTGTCATCGAGGATAAAAAGATGGGGTTTACATCATATTGCTTGAGTTTATTCCTCTACATCATGTCATCTTACTTTAATGCGTTACTCTGTTCTTTATGAACTTAATACTCTAGATGCAGGCAAGAGTCGGTCGATGTGTGGAGTAATAGTAGTAGATGCAGGTAGGAGTCGGTCTACTTGATGCGGACGTGGTGCCTATATTGCATAATCATTGCCTTGGATATCGTCATAACTTTGTGCTTTTCTATCAATTGCTCGACAGTAATTTGTTCACCCACCGTATTATTTGCCTTGAAGAGAGAAGCCTCTAGTGAAACCTATGGCCCCCGGGTCTATTTTCCATCATATTAGTTTCCGATCTACTATTTTGCAATCTTTTATTTTCAGATCTATAAAAAATATATTTTATCTTTTTTTTATCTATCTCTATCAGATCTCACTTTTCCAAGTGAATGTGAAGGGATAGACAGCCCCTTTATCGCGTTGGGTGCAAGTTGTTTGATTGTTTGTGCATGTATTGGTAATTTGTGCGTTCTTCTCCTACTGGATTGATACCTTGGTTCTCAAACTGGGGGAAATACTTATCTCAACTTTGTTGTATCACCTTTTCCTCTTCAAGGGAAAAACCAACGCAAACTCAAGAAGTAGCAGAGGTCTACATGGCCGCTGCCAGCGCCATCTGGTAGGCAACCTCCTCCTCGTCCGGCTTAATGACTAGGAGAGGAGGGACTTGGTGTGGTGGTGCTGGACGTTGCGACACCGTTGCTCCTCGTGTTCGAGGGCAAACTAGACCTCCCAATCGAGAGAGTCCAGCGCGTACTCCGGCATACGAAGCTGCTCTGGTGTGAGCAGCTCGCACCGCTTGCGCCCCTCCTTCGCATTCGGCCGCTACGTCCGTGGCACCGCCGGCACCGGGATCCGCCACAGATCCAGATGTCAGTCGTGCGATAGAGTCATGTCCAGGTACAACAACGACTATCTGTATTGCTAGTGCCACCGTGCTTGGTGCACCAGAATAAGCATCCGCTGCCTGGTGGGGCAGGCAGGCAACGGCGGCGGCAAAGCGCCAGGGTTGAGCTTTCCCTTGTTCCTGCCCATGGCTAGGGTTTGGTGTGTCACCGACGAGGGAGCACACAGTTAGATGTGGACGGGAAGCCAAAGTGGAAGTGGATGAGGCCGCTCTCTGCATGCATGGACTAAAAAAGGACGCCTCCCGCGCTGACGCGTGGGCCTGTGGTAGGTGGTCGCGTTAAATACGACCGCGTGCGGTGGTTGGCTGGCCGATAGGTGGGGCCGTGATATGTCTCCAACGTATCTATAATTTTTGATTGTTCCATGCTATTATATTACCCATTTTGGATGTTTATGGGCTTTATTTTACACATTTATATCATTTTTGGGACTAACCTACTAACCGGAGGCCCATCCCGTATTGTTGTTTTTTGCCTATTTCAGTATTTCGAAGAAAAGGAATATCAAACGGAGTCCAAACAAAATGAAACCTCTGGGGGCGTGATTTTTGGAACGAACATGATCCAGAGGACTTGAAGTGCAAGCTAAGAAGCAGCCGAGGCGGCCACGAGGGTGGAGGGCGCGCCCACCCCTACAGGGCGCGCCCCCTATCTCGTGGGCCCCTCGGGTGGCCACCGACCTACTTCTTCCTCCTATATATACCCACGTACCCTGAAAACATCAAGGGAGCCAACGAAAAACAATTTCCATCGCCGTAACCTTTTGTATCCGCGAGATCCCATCTTGGAGCCTTCGTCGGTGCTCCGCCGGAGGGGGAATCGACCACAGAGGGCTTGTACATCAACACCATAGCCCCTTCGATGAGTTGTGAGTAGTTTACCACAGACCTTCGGGTCCACAGTTATTAGCTAGATGGCTTCTTCTCTCTTTTTGGATCTCAATACCATGTTCTCCCCCTCTCTTGTGGAGATCTATTCGACGTAACTCTTTTTGCGGTGTGTTTGTCGAGATCCGATGAATTGTGGGTTTATGATCAAGTTTATCTATGAGAAATATTTGAATCTCCTCTGAATTCTTTTATGTATGATTGAGTTATCTTTGCAAGTCTCTTCGAATTATTAGTTTGGTTTGGCCTACTAGATTGATCTTTCTTGCCATGGAAGAAGTGCTTAGCTTTGGGTTCAATCTTGCGGTGTCCTTACCCAGTGACAATAGGGGTTGCAAGGCACGTATTGTATTGTTGCCATCGAGGATAAAAAGATGGGGTTTATATCATATTGCATGAGTTTATCCCTCTACATCATGTCATCTTTCTTAATGCGTTACTCTGTTCTTATGAACTTAATACTCTAGATGCATGCTGGATAGCGGTCGATGTGTGGAGTAATAGTAGTAGATGCAGGCAGGAGTCGGTCTACTTGTCACGGACGTGATGCCTATA
The DNA here is from genome assembly GCF_002162155.2 of Triticum dicoccoides. Taxonomy (NCBI): domain Eukaryota; kingdom Viridiplantae; phylum Streptophyta; class Magnoliopsida; order Poales; family Poaceae; genus Triticum; species Triticum dicoccoides. Next base: position 421,467,474 of record NC_041391.1, on the reverse strand, counting down.
TACATGATCATGACTAAATAATCTCATAATTATTAGCTTTTCTATCAATTGCTCGACAGTAATTTGTTCACCCACCGTAATACTTATGCTATCTTGAGAGAAGCCACTAGTGAAACTTATGGCCCCCGGGTCTATCTTTTATCATATAAGCTTCCAATCTACTTTTATTTGCATCTTTACTTTTCCAATCTATATCATAAGATACCAAAAATATATTTATCTTATCATACTATCTGTATCAGATCTCACTTTCGCAAGTGGCCGTGAAGGGATTGACAACCCCTTTATTGCGTTGGTTGCGAGTTCTTTGTTTGTTTGTGTAGGTGCGTGAGACTTTTGAGGAGCCTCCTACTGGATTGATACCTTGGTTCTCAAAAACTGAGGGAAATACTTATGCTACTATTGCTGCATCACCCTTTCCTCTTCAAGGAAAACCAACGCAAGCTCAAGACATAGCAAGAAGGATTTCTGGTGCCGTTGCCGGGGAGGTCTTCGCTCAAGTCAAGACATACCAAGTACCCATCACAAACTCATCTCTTTCGCATTTATATTATTTGCCATTTGCCTCTCATTTTCCTCTCCCCCACTTCACCCTTGCCGATTTACTCGCCCTCTCTTTCCCAATCTTCTCCTCTCTCTCTCGCTTGTCTTTTTGTGTGCCTGTTTATCCTTATGGCTTTGCCTAAGAGTACCGACCTCCTTCTTAGAAGGTTGGATGAAATTGAATCAAACATTAGAAGTTTTATGACTTTACAATTTGAGCACAATAACTTCTTCAGAAAAGAGCTTAAAGAACAAAAAGGTATTTTGGGGTTTATGAACAAGGAGCTTGATGACATGTCTAAAGAATTTTATGGTTTGAACTCTCAAATTACCCGGCTTGAAAATTCTATAGCCCAAATGTCTGATAACCAAGTTACCTTAGTCAATAAGATGGCTGCCAAACCAGAAATATTAGGTGAAAATAATGATGAAGATCTTAAAGTTGTTGATGTGTCCCCTATTAGATCTTTGTTTTGCAATATGAATCTTAATAATAATGGGACTGGAGATGAGTCAACTTTAGTTAAAAGGCGTCCCAATAATTCAGAGTTATTAGATCTTGATGCTAAATTTGGTAAAAGTGTGATTGGAGAGGTCATGACTTTAAATAGCATTGAACCCACTATCTTGGATTTCAAGGAATTTGATTATAATAATTGTTCTTTAGAAGGTTGTATTTCCTTGTTGCAATTCGTTGTTAATTCTCCTCATGCTTATAGTCAAAATAAAGCTTTTACCAAATATATCGTTGATGCCTTGATGCAATCTTATGATGAAAAACTTAATTTGGAAGTTTCTATACCTAGAAAACTTAATGATGAGTGGGAACCTACTATAAAGATTAAAATTAAAGATCATGAGTGTTTTTCTTTGTGTGATTTGGGTGCTAGTGTTTCCACGATTCCGAAAACTTTATGTGATATTCTAGGTTTCCATGATCTTGATGATTGCTCTTTAAATTTGCACCTTGCGGATTCCACCATTAAAAAGCCAATGGGAAGGATCAATTATGTTCTCATTGTTGCAAATAGAAATTTGGTGCCCGTGGATTTTATCGTTCTTGATATAGATTGCAATCTTTCTTGCCCTATTATTCTTGGTAGACCTTTCCTTAGAACGATTGGTGCGATTATTGATATGAAGGAAGGGAACATTAGATTCCAATTTCCATTAAGGAAGGCATGGAACACTTTCCAAGAAAGAAAATTAAATTACCTTATGAATCTGTCATGCGAGCTACTTATTAATTGAGTGCCAAAGATAGCACTACTTAGATCTATCTTCGCTTTTATGCCTAGCTAGGGGCGTTAAATGATAACGCTAGTTGGGAGGCAACCCAATTTTATTTGTGTTTTTGTTTTTGTTTATGTTTAGTAATAAATTTTGCATCTACCTTCTGTTTAGATGTGTTTTTATGTTTTAATTAGTGTTTGTGCCAAGTAGAACCTATAGGATAACCTATGGTGATAGTTAATTTGATTATGCTGAAAAACAGAAACTTTGCGCGCACGAATTAGTTTTGTTAAATCACAGAAACGTGATTTTGCGTTGATTCTTTTTGCTGTAGATCAATAGACAAAATGTCCAGGACTTCCTATTTTGGTAGGATTTTTAGAGTTCCAGAAGTTTGCGTTAGTTACAGATTGCTACAGACTGTTCTGTTTTTGACAGATTCTGTTTTTCGTGTGTTGTTTGCTTATTTTAATGCATCTATGGATAGTATTAAGTGGTATGAACCGTATAGAACTTTAAATACAGTAGGTTTAACACCAATATAAATAAAGAATGAGTTCATTAAAGTACCTTATGTGGTGGTTTTGCTTTCTTTCACTAACGGAGCTTATGAGATTTCCTGTTGAGTTTTGTGTTGTGAAGTTTTCAAGTTTTGGGTAAAGATTTGACGGACTATGGAATAAGGAGTGGAAAAATCCTAAACTTGGGGATGCCCATGGCACCCCAAGATATTCAAGAGTAGCCAAAAGCCTAAGCTTGGGGATGCCCCCGGAAGGCATCCCCTCTTTCGTCTTCGTTCATTGGTAACTTTACGTGGAGCTATATTTTTATTCGCCACATCATATGTGTTTTGCTTGGAACGTCGTGTATGATATTAGTATTTGCTTTTTAGTTTACCACAATCATCTTTTATATACACACCTTTTGGGATATGCCCACTTGATTGGAATTTATTAGAATACTCTATGTGCTTCACTTATATCTTTTGAGCTAGATAGTTTTTGCTCTAGTGCTTCACTTATACCTTTTAGAGCACGACGGTGGCTTAATTTTGTAGAAATTGCTAGTCTCTCATGCTTCACTTATATTGTTTTGAGAGTCTCTTAGAACAGCATGGTATTTGTTATGGTTATAAAATTGGTCCTAGAATGGTAGGCATCCAAGTTGGGTACAATAAAAACTATCATAGGAAGTGAATTGGATGCTATGATCAATTTGATACTTGATAATTGTTTTAAGATATGGAGGTAGTGATATTAAAGTCATGCTAGTTGGGTGATTATGAATTAAAATAATTCTTGTGTTGATGTTAGCAAGTCCCGTAGCATGCACGTATGGTTAAAGTTGTGTAACAAATTTGAAACATGAAGTGTCCTTGGATTGTGCATCCTTATGAGTGGCGGTCGGGGACGAGCGATGGTCTTTTCCTACCAATCTATCCCTCTAGGAGCATGCGCGTAGTGCTTGGTTTTTGATGACTTCTAAATTTTTGCAATAAGTATATGAGTTCTTTTGACTAATGTTGAGTCCATGCATTATACGCACTTTTACCTTTCCATCATTGCTAGCCTCTTCGGTACCGTGCATTGCCCTTTCTCATCTTGAGAGTTGGTGCAAACTTCGCCGGTGCATCCAAACCCCGTGATATGATACGCTCTATCACACATAAACCTCCTTATATCTTCCTCAAAACAGCCACCATACCTACCTACTATGGCATTTCCATAGCCATTCCGAGATATATTGCCATGTAACTTTCCACCGTTCCGTTTATCATCATGACACGCATTACTTTTGTCATATTGCCATTGCATGATCATGTAGTTGACATCGTATTTGTGGCAAAGCCACCGTGCATAATGTTTCATACATGTCACTCTTGATTCATTGCACCATACCGGTACACCGCCGGAGGCATTCATATAGAGTCATATCTTGTTCTAGTTTTGAGTTGTAATTCATGTGTTGTAAATCATTAAAAGTGTGATGATCATCATTATTAGAGCATTGTCGCCAAAAAGAAAAAAAGAAGAAAGGCCAAAGAAAAAAAAGAGAAAGGCCAAAGAAAAAAAAGAAAAAAAAGAAGAAAGGCCAAAAGGAAAAAAAGGCCCAAAAAAATAAAAAAATAAAAAGGGGGCAATGTTACTATCTCTTTTCCACACTTGTGCTTCAAAGAAGCACCATGTTCTTCATATAGCGAGTGTGATATGTTGTCACTTTCATATACTGGTGGGAATTTTTCATTATATAACTTGGCTTGTATATTCCTACGATGGGCTTCCTCAAAATGCCCTAGGTCTTCGTGAGCAAGCAAGTTGGATGCACACCCACTAGTTTTCTTTTGTTGAGCTTTCATTCATTTATTGCTGTAGTGCATCCGTTGCATGGCAATCCCTACTCCTCATGTTGACATCAATTGATGGGCATCTCCATAGCCCGTTGATTATCCTCGTCAATGTGAGACTTTCTCCTTTTTTTGTCTTCTCCACACAATCCCCATCATCATATTCTATTCCATCCATGGTGCTATATCCATGGCTCACGCTCATGTATTGCGTGAAAGTTGAAAAAGTTCGAGATTATTTAAGTACGAAACAATTGCTTGGCTTGTTATTGGGGGTGTAGAATTTGGGAACATTTTTGTGTGATGAAAATGAAGCATAGCCTAACTATATGATTTTGTAGGGATGAACTTTCTTTAGCCATGTTATTTTGAGAAGACATGATTGCTTTTATTAGTATGCTTGAAGTATTACTATTTCTTATGTCAATATGAACTTTTATTTTGAATCATTTGGATCTGAACATTTATGCCACAATAAAGAAAATTACATTGAGAATTATGCTAGGTAGCATTCCACATCAAAAATTCTGTTTTTTTTATCATTTACCTACTCGAGGATGAGCAGGAATTAGCTTGAGGATGCTTGATACGTCTCCAACATATCTATAATTTTTGATTGTTCCATGCTATTATATTACCCGTTTTGGATGTTTATGGGCTTTATTTTACACATTTATATCATTTTTGGGACTAACCTACTAACCGGAGGCCCGACCCGTATTGCTGTTTTTTTTGCGTATTTCAGTATTTCGAAGAAAAGGAATATCAAATGGAGTCCAAACGGAATGAAACCTTCAGGAGCGTGATTTTTGGAACGAACGTGATCCAGAGGACTTGGAGTGCAAGTCAAGAAGCAACCGAGACGGCCACGAGGGTGGAGGGCGCGCCCACTCCTACAGGGTGCGCCCCCTATCTCATGGGTCCCTTGGGCGGCCACCGACCTACTTCTTCCTCCTATATATACCCACGTACCCCGAAAACATCAAGGGATCCGACGAAAAACAATTTCCACCGCCGTAACCTTTTGTATCCGCGAGATCCCATCTTGGAGCCTTCGCCGGCGCTCCGCCGGAGGGGGAATCAACCAGGGAGGGCTTCTACATCAACACCATAGCCCCTCCGATGAGTTGTGAGTAGTTTACCACAGACCTTCGGGTCCATAGTTATTAGCTAGATGGCTTCTTCTCTCTTTTTGGATCTCAATACCATGTTCTCCCCCTCTCTTGTGGAGATCTATTCGATGTAACTCTTTTTGCGGTGTGTTTGTCGAGATCCGATGAATTGTGGGTTTATGATCAAGTTTATCTATGAGAAATATTTGAATCTCCTCTGAATTCTTTTATGTATGGTTGAGTTATCTTTGCAAGTCTCTTCGAATTATCAGTTTGGTTTGGCCTACTAGATTGATCTTTCTTGCCATGGGAGAAGTGCTTAGCTTTGGGTTCAATCTTGTGGTGTCCTTACCCAGTGACAATAGCGGTTGCAAGGCACGTATTGTATTGTTGCCATCGAGGATAAAAATATGGGGTTTATATCATATTGCATGAGTTTATCCCTCTACATCATGTCATCTTTCTTAATGCGTTACTCTGTTCTTATGAACTTAATACTCTAGATGCATGCTGGATAGCGGTTGATGTGTGGAGTAATAGTAGTAGATGCAGGCAGGAGTCGGTCTACTTGTCACGGACGTGATGCCTATATACATGATCATGCCTAGATAATCTCATAATTATTCGCTTTTCTATCAATTGCTCGACAGTAATTTGTTCACCCACCGTAATACTTATGCTATCTTGAGAGAAGCCACTAGTGAAACCAATGGCCCCTGGGTCTATCTTTTATCATATAAGCTTTCAATCTACTTTTATTTGCATCTTTACTTTTCCAATCTATATCATAAAATACCAAAAATATATTTATCTTATCATACTATCTCTATCAGATCTCACTTTCGCAAGTGGCCGTGAAGGGATTGCCAACCCCTTTATTGCGTTGGTTGCGAGTTCTTTGTTTATTTGTGTAGGTGCGTGGGACTTTTGAGGAGCCTCCTACTGGATTGATACATTGGTTCTCAAAAAACAAGGGAAATACTTACGCTACTATTGCTGCATCACCCTTTCCTCTTCAAGGAAAACCAATGCAAGCTCAAGACGTAGCAGGCCGCGGCGGACACCAAGGAAACGCGCCGCGCGTTCGCTTGGTGTCCAATGATGTTGGCTTGAACTACGTCGGTATTTCCCCAAAGAGGAAGGGATGATGCAGCACAACAACGGTAGGTATTTCCCTCAGTGATGAGACCAAGGTTATCGAAACAGTAGGAGAACCACGCAACACAACGTAAACAGCTCCTGGACACAAAGAACAAATACTTGCAAGCTGACGTAAGAGAGTGGTTGTCAATCCCTCACGGGTAAAAAGATAGGTAAAATTGTAGTATATTGGATAAATAGATCTCGCAGAAACGCGAGATAAAATAAATAAATAAAAATTGCAGCAAGGTATTTTTTATTTTTGGATTAATAGATCTGAAAATAAAAGAGAATAAAAATAGATCTCGAAGGCAAATATAATAAAGAAGAGACCTGGGGGCCGTAGATTTCACTAGTGGCTTCTCTTGAGAAAAATAGCATACGATGGGTAAACAAATTACTGTTTGGTAGTTGATAGAACTGCAAATAATCACGACAATACCCAGGCAATGATCATTATATAGGCATCATGTCCCAGATTAGTAGACCGACTCCTGCCTGCATCTACTACTATTACTCCACACATCGACCGCTATCCAGCATGCATCTAGTGTATTAAATTCACGGAGTAATGCAATAAGCATGATGACATGATGTAGACAAGATCTATTTATGTAGAAATAGACCACATCTTGTTATCCTTAATGGCAACGATACATACGTGTCGGTTCCCCTTCTGTCACTGGGATAAAGCACCGTAAGATCGAACCCATCACAAAGCACCACTTCCCATGGCAAGAAAAATTGATCTAGTTGGCCTAACTAAACCAAAGATTCGAAGAAGAAATATGAGGCTATTAGTAATCGTGCATATAGTAGATCAGAAGACTCAAATAACTTTGATGGATAAAGACATAGATCTGGTCATAAACTCAAAGTTCATCGGATCCCAACAAACACATCGCAAAAAGAGTTACATAAAATATATCTCGAAGAGACTATGGTATTGAGAATCAGGAGAGAGAGAGAGAAGAAGCCATCTAGCTACTAACTACGGACCCGTAGGTCTACAGTGAACTACTCATGCATCATCGCAGAGGCACCAATGAGGATGATGAACCCCTCCGTGATGGTGTCTATATTGGATTTGGTGGTTCTGGAACTAGTGGCGGCTGGAAGTGATTTTCGTCGTCTCCCCCAGGGTTTCTGTAATATTGAGGTATTTATAGAGCAAAGAGGCGGTGCGGGGGGCCACCGTGGTGGGCACAACCCAGCTGGGCGCGCCTAGGCCCCAAGGCGCGCCCTGGTGGGTTGTCCTCCCCTTGGAGCTCCCCTCTGGTACTTTCTTGGCCCAACATGTGTCTTCTGGTCCAGAAAAAAATCCAGAAAAAGTTTCGCTGCATTTGGACTCCGTTTGATATTGATTTCCTGCGATGTAAAAACAAGCAAAAAAAACAGCAACTGGCAGTGGGTACTTTTTAATAGGTTAGTAAAAAATGATATAAAATGATTGTTAAAATGATTATAAAACATCCAAGAATGACAATATAACAGCATGGAACAATCAAAAATTATAGATACGTTGGAGATGTATCATCCGCGCCGACGCATTTCCGGCCCGAATTGACGGACATATTTTGGCTTTGGGTCAGTGCGTTGGGCCAACGTTTTTGTTTGCGGCGATCCAAACGGACATGGGCGAACGAAATGGGTCGCCTAACCAATACTTCAACCACTGGAAAAATGTTACCACTATCAATCAAACTGTCTAAACTAGAGGGGCACACGGTAATGAGAAAAATAATAAAAAATATTTTGCAGCAGAAGATGACTTGGATTTGATGTGTAGCTGTGAAATAGAGCAGTGAGGATGACTCTCTCCCCGTGTGTTACTATGGTAACTTTGTTAAAAATGTGTAATTAGTTGACAAAAATCTAATGCAAAGAAAGTATAAGCTTGAAAATCATTAAAACAAAAAGTCTAAAAATAGAATAAAAGCTTTTGAATTACAGTAAAAAGTGTCATTTTGAATAATAATGTGAAGGATGAATAACATGAATATATGATGTGGCAGCGTTACATGCAAAGACTAATGCAAAAATAATTATAATTTACAAGTTAAATGCATGACTCACTTATGTGGCAGATTTTGCATGGTTTAGTGAGAGACAAGACTTAAATGCATTACATAGTGGGACGTTAAGGTGCACACTGCATGTTGAAAGAATTGGGACAACCTTAAGAATACAAGACCTCCTGTCCCTCGCGTCGCCTGAGCCGGGCGACTCGGGGGAACTCTAGCCGCCGGCCGCCGGGCCCACCACCTCCAATCCACCCCCCGCGTCGCTGCCGCCTAAGGGCTGGCTGACGAAGCTGCGCTGGGCCTCGGGACGGTGGCGGTGGGGCTGTTTTCCTCTTCCCCATCGCCCCCTTTCCCTCCCCCCACCTAGATCCAGCCCTTGGCAGCGCCGACTATAGGGGAACGTAGTAATTTCAAAAAAATTCCTACGCACACGCAAGATCATGGTGATGCATAGCAATGAGTGGGGAGAGTGTTTTCCACGTACCCTCATAGACCGAAAGCGGAAGCGTCAGCACAACGCGGTTGATGTAGTCGTACGTCTTCACGATCCGACTGGTCCAAGTACTGAACGTACGACACCTCCGAGTTCAGCACACGCTCAGCTCGTTGACGTCCCACGAACTCTGATCCAGCAGAGCTTTGCGGGAGAGTTCTGTCAGCATGATGGCGTGATGACAGTGTTGATGATGCTACCGACGCAGGGCTTCGCCTAAGCACCGCTATGATATTACTGAGGTGGAATATGGTGGAGGGGGGGGGGCACTGCACACGGCTGCGAGATATCAATAGATCAACTTGTGTGTCTAGAGGTGCCCCCCCGCCCCTGTATATAAAGGAGCAAGGGGGGAGGTGGCCGGCCAGGAGGAGGGCGCGCCAAGGGGGGATTCCTACTCCCATCGGGAGTAGGACTCCACCTTTCCTTGTTGGAGTAGGAGAATGGAAGGAAGGGAGTGAGGAGGAGAAGGAAAGAAGGGGGCCGCCGTCCCCCTTCCTTGTCCAATCTGGACAAGAGGGGGAGGGGGCGCGCGGCTGCCCTGGCCGCCGCTCCTCTTCTCCCACCAAGGCCCATTAGGCCCAATATACTCACCGGGGGGTTCCGGTAACCCCCGGTACTCCGGTAAATGTCCGAAACCTCCCGAAACACTTCCGGTGTCTGAACATAGTCATCCAATATATCGATCTTTACGTCTTGATCATTTTGAGACTCCTCTTCATGTTCGTGGTCATATCCAGGACTTCGAACTACCTTCGGTACATCAAAACACAAAAACTCATAATACTGATCGTCACCAAACTTTAAGCGTGCGGACCCTACGGGTTCGAGAATTATGTAGACATGACCGAGACACGTCTCCGGTCAATAACCAATAGCGGAACCTGGATGCTCATATTGGTTCCCACATATTCTACGAAGATCTTTATCGGTCAAACCGCATAACAACATACGTTGTTCCCTTTGTCATTGGTATGTTACTTGACTGAGATTCGATCGTCGGTATCTCAATACCTAGTTCAATCTCGTTACCGGCAAGTCTCTTTACTCGTTATGTAATACATCATCCCGCAACTAACTCGTTAGTCACATTGCTTGCAAGGCTTATAGTGATGTGTATTACCGAGAGGGCCTAGAGATACCTCTCTGACAATCTTGACAAATCCTAATCTCGAAATACGCCAACTCAACAAGTACCTTGGGAGACACCTGTAGAGCTCCTTTATAACCACCCAGTTACGTTGTGACGTTTGGTAGCACACAAAGTTTTCCTCCGGTAAACGGGAGTTGCATAATCTCATAGTCATAGGAACATGTATAAGTCATGAAGAAAGTAATAGCAACATACTAAATGATCAAGTGCTAAGCTAACGGAATGGGTCAAGTAAATCACATCATTCTCCTAATGATGTGATCCCGTTAATAAAATGACAACTCATGTCTATGGCTAGGAAACTCTACCATCTTTGATCAACGAGCTAGTCAAGTAGAGGCATACTAGTGACAATATGTTTGTCTATGTATTCACACATATATTATGTTTCCTGTTAATACAATTCTAGCATGAATAATAAACATTTATCATGATATGAGGAAATAAATAATAACTTTATTATTGCCTCTAGGTCATATTTCCTTCAGTCTCCCACTTGCACTAGAGTCAATAATCTAGATTACACAATAATGATTCTAACACCCATGGAGTCTTGGTGCTGATCATGTTTTGCTCATGGAAGAGGCTTACTCAACGGGTCTGCAACATTCAGATCCGTATGTATCTTGCAAATCTCTATGTCTCCCACCTGGACTTGGTCCCAGATGGAATTGAAGCGTCTCTTGATGTGCTTGGTTCCTTTGTGAAATATGGATTCCTTTGCCAAGGCAATTGCACCAGTATTGTCACAAAAGATTTTCATTGGACCGGATGCACTAGGTATGACACCTAGATCGGATATGAACTCCTTCATCCAGACTCCTTCATTTGCTGCTTCTGAAGCAGCTATGTACTCCGCTTCACACGTAGATCCCGCCACGACGCTTTGTTTAGAACTGCACCAACTGACAGCTCCACCGTTCAATATAATCACGTATCCGGTTTGCGATTTAGAATCGTCCAGATCAGTGGCAAATCTTGCATCGACGTAACTATTTACGACTAGCTCTATGTCACCTCCATAAATGAGAAACATATCCTTAGTCCTTTTCAGGTATTTCAGGATGTTCTTGACCGCTGTCTAGTGATCCACTCCTAGATTACTTTGGTACCTCCCAAACTAATAGCAAGGCACACATCAGGTCCGGTACACAACATTGCATACATGATAGAGCCTATGCCTGAAGTATAGGGAACATCTTTCATTTTCTATCTATCTTCTGCAATGGTCGGGCATTGAGTCTGACTCAACTTCACACCTTGTAATACAGGCAAGAACCCTTTCTTTGCTTGATCCATTTTGAACTTTTTCAAAACTTTATCAAGGTATGTGCTTTGTGAAAGTCTAATTAAGCGTCTTGATCTATCTCTATAGATCTTGATGCCCAATATATAAGCAGCTTCACCGAGGTCTTTCATTGAAAAACTTTTATTCAAGTATCCTTTTATGCTATCCAGAAATTCTATATCATTTCCAATCAACAATATGTTGTCCACATATAATATCAGAAATGCTACAAAGCTCCCACTCACTTTCTTGTAAATACAGGCTTCTCCAAAAGTCTGTATAAAACCATATGCTTTGATTACACTATCAAAACGTTTATTCCAACTCCGAGAGGCTTGCACCAGTCCATAAATGGATCGCTGGAGCTTGCACACTTTGTTAGCACCTTTCGGATCGACAAAACCTTCTGGTTGCATCATATACAACTCTTCTTCTAGAAATCCATTCAGGAATGCAGTTTTGACATCCATTTGCCAAATTTCATAATCATAAAATGCAGCAATTGCTAACATGATTCGGACAGACTTAAGCATCGATACGGGTGAGAAAGTCTCATCGTAGTCAACCCCTTGAACTTGTCGAAAACCTTTCGCAACAAGTCGAGCTTTGTAGACAGTAACATTACCGTCAGCGTCAGTCTTCTTCTTGAAGATCAATTTATTCTCGATGGCTTGCCGATCATCGGGCAAGTCAACCAAAGTCCACACTTTGTTCTCATACATGGATCCCATCTCAGATTTCATGGCCTCAAGCCATTTTGTGGAATCTGGGCTCATCATCGCTTCCTCATAGTTCATAGGTTCGCCATGGTCAAGTAACATGACCTCCAGAATAGGATTACCGTACCACTCTGGTGCGGATCTTACTCTGATTGACCTACGAGGTTCGGTAGTAATTTGATCTAAAGTTTCATGATCAATATCATTAGCTTCCTCACTAATTGGTGTAGGTATCACAGGAACTGGTTTCTGTGATGAACTACTTTCCTATAAGGGAGTAGGTACAGTTACCTCAGCAAGTTCTACTTTCCTCCCACTCACTTCTTTCGAAAGAAACTCCTTCTCTAGAAAGGATCCAAATTTAGCAACAAATGTCTTGCCTTCGGATCAGCGATAGGAGGTGTACCCAGCAGTCTCCTTTGGGTATCCTATGAATACACATTTTTTCTGATTTGGGTTCGAGCTTATCAGGTTGAAGTTATTTCACATAAGCATCGCAGCCCCAAACTTTAAGATACGACAACTTTGGTTTCTTGCCAAACCACAGTTCATAAGGCATCGTCTCAACGGATTTCGATGGTGACCTGTTTAACGTGAATGCAGTCGTCTCTAAAGCATAACCCCAAAACGATAGCGGTAAATTAGTAAGAGACATCATAGATCGCACCATATCTAGTGAAGTACGATTACAACGTTCGGGCACACCATTACGCTGTGGTGTTCCGGATGGTGTGAGTTGCAAAACTATTCCGGATTGTTTCAAATGAAGACCAAACTCGTAACTCAAATATTCTCCTCCATGATCAGATCATAGAAAATTTATTTTCTTGTTACGATGATTTTCTACTTCACTCTGAAATTCTTTGAACTTCTCAAATGTTTCATATTTATGTTTCATTAAGTAGATATACCCATATCTGCTCAAATCATCTGTGAAGGTGAGAAAATAACGATGCCCGCCGCGAGCCTCAACACTCATCGGACCACATACATTAGTATGTATGATCTCCAACAAATCTGTTGCTTGCTCCATTGTTCCAGAGAACGGCGTTTTAGTCATCTTGCCCATAAGGCATGGTTTGCAAGTACCAAGTGATTCATAATCAAGTGATTCCAGAAGTCCATCAGTATGGAGTTTCTTCATGCGCTTTACACCAATATGACCTAAAGGGCAGTGCCACAAATAAGTTGTACTATCATTATCAACTCTGCATCTTTTGGCTTCAATATTATGAATATGTGTATCACTACTATCGAGATTCAAGATAAATAGACCACTCTTCAAGGGTGCATGACCATAAAAGATATTACTCATATAAATAGAACAACCATTATTCTCTGATTTAAATGAATAACCGTCTCGCATCAAACAAGATCCAGATATAATGTTCATGCTCAACGCTGGCACCAAATAACAATTATTCAGGTCTAAAACTAATCCCGAAGGTAGATGTAGAGGTAGCATGCCGACCGCGATCACATCGACTTTGGAACCATTTCTCACGCGCATTGTCACCTCATCCTTAGCCAATCTTCGCTTAATCCGTAGTCCCTGTTTCGAGTTGCAAATATTAGCAACAGAACGAGTATCAAATACCCAGGTGCTACTGTGAGCATTAGTAAGGTACACATCAATAACATGTATATCACATATACCTTTGTTCACCTTGCCATCCTTCTTATCCGCCAAATACTTGGGGCAGTTCCGCTTTCAGTGACCAGTCCCTTTGCAGTAGAAGCACTCAGTCTCAGGCTTAGGTCCAGACTTGGATTTCTTCTCCTGAGCGGCAACTTGCTTGCCGTTCTTCTTGAAGTTTCCCTTCTTCTTCCCTTTACCCTTTTTCTTGAAACTGGTGGTCTTGTTGACCATCAACACTTGACGCTCCTTCTTGATTTCTACCTCCGCAGCCTTTAGCATTGCGAAGAGCTCGGGAATAGTCTTGTTCATCCCTTGCATATTATAGTTCATCACGAAGCTCTTGTATCTTGGTGGCAGTGATTGAAGAATTCTGTCAATGACACTATCATCAGGAAGATTAACTCCCAGTTGAATCAAGTGATTATTATACCCAGACATTTTGAGTATATGTTCACTGACAGAACTATTCTCCTCCATCTTGCAACTATAGAACTTATTGGAGACTTCATATCTCTCAATCCGGGCATTTGCTTGAAATATTAACTTCAACTCCTGGAACATCTCATATGCTCTGTGACGTTCAAAACATCGTTGAAGTCCCGGTTCTAAGCTGTAAAGCATGGCACACTAAACTATCGAGTAGTCATCAGCTTTGCTCGACCAGACGTTCTTAACATCGTCAGTTGCATCTGCAGCAGGCCTGGCACCCAGCGGTGCTTCCAGGATGTAATTCTTCTGTGCAGCAATGAGGATAATCCTCAAGTTACGGACCCAGTCCATGTAATTGCTACCATCATCTTTCAACTTAGCTTTCTCAAGGAACGCATTAAAATTCAACGGAACAACAACACGGGCCATCTATCTACAATAACATAGACAAGCAAAAATACTATCAGGTACTAAGTTCATGATAAATTAAAGTTCAATTAATCATATTACTTAAGAACTCCCACTTAAATAGACATCCCTCTAATCATCTAAGTGATCACGTGATCCAAATCAACTAAACCATGTCCGATCATCACGTGAGATGGAGTAGTTTTCAATGGTGAACATCACTATGTTGATCATATCTACTATATGATTCACGCTCGACCTTTCGGTCTCAGTGTTCCGAGGCCATATATGCATATGCTAGGCTCGTCAAGTTTAACCTGTGTATTCTGCGTGTGCAAAACTATCTTACACCCTTTGTATTTGAACGTAGAGCTTATCACACCCGATCATCACGTGGTGTCTCGGCACGAAGAACTTTCACAACGGTGCATACTCAGGGAGAACACTTATACCTTGAAATTTAGTGAGAGATCATCTTATAATGCTACCGTCAATCAAAGCAAAATAAGATGCATCAAAGATAAACATCACATGCTATCAATATAAGTGGTATGATATGGCCATCATCATCTTGTGCCTTTGATCTCCATCTCCAAAGCACCGTCATGATCACCATCGTCACCGGCGTGACACCTTGATCTCCATCGTAGCATCGTTGTCGTCTCGCCAATTATTGCTTCTACGACTATCACTACCGCTTAGTGATAAAGTAAAGCAATTACAGGGCGATTGCATTGCATACAATAAAGCGACAACCATATGGCTCCTGCCAGTTGCCGATAACTCTGTTACAAAACATGATCATCTCATACAATAAAATTTAGCATCATGTCTTGACCATATCACATCACAACATGCCCTGCAAAAACAAGTTAGACATCCTCTACTTTGTTGTTGCAAGTTTTACGTGGCTGCTATGGGCTGAGCAAGAACTGTTCTTACCTACGCATCAAAACCACAACGATATTTCGTCAAGTTAGTGTTGTTTTAACCTTCTCAAGGACCGGGCGTAGCCACACTCGGTTCAACTAAAGTTGGAGAAACTGGCACCCGCCAGCCACCTATGTGCAAAGCACGTCGGTAGAACCAGTCTCGCGTAAGCGTACGCGTAATGTCGGTCTGGGCCGCTTCATCCAACAATACCGCCGAACCAAAGTATGACATGCTGGTAAGCAGTATGATTGTATCGCCCACAACTCACTTATGTTCTACTCGTGCATATAACATCTACGCGTAAACCTGGCTCGGATGCCACTGTAGGGGAACATAGTAATTTTAAAAAAATTCTTACGCACATGCAAGATCATGGTGATGCATAGCAACGAGAGGGGAGAGTGTTGTCCACGTACCCTCGTAGACCGAAAGCGGAAGTGTTAGCACAACGCGGTTGATGTAGTCGTACGTCTTCACGATCCGACCGATCCAAGTACCGAACGTACGACACCTCCGAGTTCAGCACATGTTCAGCTCGATGACGTCCCATGAACTCCGATCCAGCAGAGCTTTGTGGGAGAGTTCCGTCAGCACGACAGCGTGATGACGGTGTTGATGATGCTACCAATGCAGGGCTTCGCCTAAGCACTGCTACAATATTACCGAGGTGGAATATGGTGGAGGGGGCACCGCACACTGCTGGGAGATATCAACAGATCAACTTGTGTGTCTAGAGGTGCCCCCCTGCCCCCGTATATAAAGGAGCAAGGGGGGGGGGGAGGCCAGCCAGGAGGAGGGCGCGCCAAGGGGGGGAGTCCTACTCCCACCAGGAGTAGGACTCCACCTTTACTTGTTGGAGTAGGAGAAGGGAAGGAAGGGAGAGAAGAGAAGGAAAGAAGGAGGGTGCCGCTCCCCTTCCTTGTCCAATTCGTACTAGAGGGGGAGGGGGCGTGCGGCTGCCCTCGCCGCCCCTCCTCTTCTCCCACCAAGGCCCATTAGGCCCAATATACTCCCCGGGGGGTTCCGATAACCCCCGGTGCTCCGGTAAATGTCCGAAACCTCCCGAAACACTTCCGATGTGAAAGTGCAACTATCCCTGGGTGGTTTTGGTAATTCCTAACAACATATATCTCATTGAGCTAATGCTATTTCAAGATAAATATTTCAGGAAAGCTCAATGATTGGCATGGCATGGATGAGAAAATTTTATCCCTCAAAATGCTAAGGACCAAAGGATTGGCTCAAGCTCAAAGCACAAGACTCTACATTTTCTATTTTAGTGATACAAGATCACATTGAGTCTATAGGAAAAGCCAATACTATCAAGGAGGGATGAGGTGTTGCTTAATGGCTTTCTTGCTCAAAGTGCTTGGTGATATGCTCCAAAGCCCTCAACTAATTTCTCATATCCACATATGACCTAAACCAAAAGTCAAACTCAGCCCCACCGATTCTTTCTATCCGGCGCCACAGAGTTTAGATGTCTTAGCCGCTGCCACAAACCCTAGGCAAATCTGTCTCACCGATAGGGATCTCGGTCACACCAAGATGGGATTGTAATCTCTCTGTTTCCCTTCGTAACGTTTCGGTCCAACCGAGATGAGCGATCGGTCCCACCGAGATTGCAATGCGAACTCTCTCTTTCCTTTTCGTAACGTTTCGGTCCAACCGAGATGAGCGAATCGGTCCCACCAAGTTTGCCTGACCAATCCTCTGTGTGTCCATTACCAAAATCGGTCTCACCGATTTTGTGTAATCGGTCTCACCGAGATTACGTTATGCCCTAACCCTAACCGAATCGGTCTCACCAAGTTGCATTTCGGTCCCACCGAAAACCCTAACGGTCACATTATTTGCTGAATCGGTTTCACCGAGTTTAACGATTCAGTCCCACCGAGTTTGGTAGATTGTGTGTAACGGTTAGATTTTGTGTGGAGGCTATATATACCCCTCCACCTCCTCTTCATTCGTGGAGAGAGCCATCAGAACGAACCTACACTTCCAACATACATTTTCTGAGAGAGAACTACCTACTCATGTGTTGAGGCCAAGATATTCCATTCCTACCATATGAATCTTGATCTCTAGTCTTCCCCAAGTTGCTTTCCACTCAAATCTTCTTTCCACCAGATCCAAAACCTATGAGAGAGAGTTGAGTGTTGGGGAGACTATCATTTGAAGCACAAGAGCAAGGAGTTCATCATCAACGCACCATTTGTTACTTCTTGGAGAGTGGTGTCTCCTAGATTGGCTAGGTGTCACTTGGGAGCCTCCGTCAAGATTGTGGAGTTGAACCAAGGAGTTTGTAAGGGCAAGGAGATCGCCTACTTCGTGAAGATCTACCGCTAGTGAGGCAAGTCCTTCGTGGGCGACGGCCATGTTGGGATAGACAAGGTTGCTTCTTCGTGGACCCTTCGTGGGTGGAGCCCTCCGTGGACTCGCGCAGCCGTTACCCTTCGTGGGTTGAAGTCTCCATCAACGTGGATGTACGATAGCACCACCTATCAGAACCACGCCAAAAACATCCGTGTCTCCAATTGTGTTTGAATCCTCCAAACCCTTCCCTTTACATTCTTGCAAGTTGCATGCTTTACTTTCCGCTGCTCATATACTCTTTGCATGCTTGCTTGAATTGTGTTAAGATTGCTTGAATTGTGCTAAGTTGCTAAAATCTGCCAATAACTAAAATTGGGAAAAGGATAGACTTTTATTTGGTCAAGTAGTCTAATCATCCCGCCTCTAGACATACTTTTGATCCTACACGGTGTCCGAACATAGTCATCCAATATATTGATCTTTATGTCTCGATCATTTCGAGACTCCTCGTCATGTCCGTGATCATATCTGGGACTCCGAACTACCTTCGATACATCAAAACACAAAAACTCATAATACCAATCTTCACCAAACTTTAAGGGTGCGGACCCTACGGGTTCGAGAACTATGTAGACATGACCGAGACACGTCTCCGGTCAATAACCAATAGCGGAACCTGGATGCTCATATCGGTTCCCACATATTCTACGAAGATCTTTATTGGTCAAACTGCATAACAACATACATTGTTCCCTTTGCCATCGGTATGTTACTTGCCTGAGATTCGATCGTCGGTATCTCAATACCTAGTTCAATCTCGTTACCGACAAGTCTCTTTAC
This sequence comes from Triticum dicoccoides, assembly GCF_002162155.2. Classification (NCBI taxonomy): domain Eukaryota; kingdom Viridiplantae; phylum Streptophyta; class Magnoliopsida; order Poales; family Poaceae; genus Triticum; species Triticum dicoccoides. Next base: position 421,448,860 of record NC_041391.1, on the reverse strand, counting down.
TCGTTATGTAATACATCATCCCGCAACTAACTCATTAGTCACATTGCTTGCAAGGCTTATAGTGATGTGTATTACCGAGAGGGCTGTCGGTGTCAAAACCGACTGATCCCGGGTAGGGGTTCCTGAAGTGTGCGTCTAAGGTTAATGGTAACAGGAGGCGGGGGACACAATGTTTACCTAGGTTCGGGCCCTCTCTATGGAGGTAATACCCTACTTCCTGCTTTATTGATCTTGATGATATGAGTATTACAAGAGTTGATCTACCACGAGATCGTAGAGGCTAAACCCTAGAAGCTAGCCTATGATTATGTTTGTCCTTGTCCTACGGACTAAACCCTCCGATTTATATATACACCGGAGGGGGCTAGGGTTACACAGAGTCGGTTACAGGGAAGGAAATATACATATCTGAATTGCCAAGCTTGCGTTCCACGCAAAGGAGAGTCCCACCCGCACACAGGACAAAGTCTTCAATCTTGTATCTTCATAGTCCAATAGTCCGGCATAAGCATATAGTCCGACTGTCCAAGGACCCCCTAATCCAGGACTCCCTCAGTAGCCCCTGAACCAGGCTTCAATGATGATGAGTCCGGCGCGCAGATCGTCTTTGGCATTGCAAGGCGGGTTCTTCTCCGAATTCTCCAGAGTACCTGTTGTAACGAGCAGTGTCCGGCTTCCCATTTAATGTTGCACTCATCGACTTATGTACTTTAATAATGTCAGTCTCCACGTGTCGAGCGAATGCGAGAAGCCAGGGCATTTTTACACTTGCCACCCTGACCATGTAAATATATCATCTATTAAAGATCCAAATCACACCATCTTCCCCAAGCGAGGATTCATCAAAGCGCGCCCGAAAAAACCATCCCATCATGGCCGGCCATCGCAGCTCCTCCTCCCGCCCCCATAGCACCAAGCCAGGTGATTGGGAGAAGTGTACCGTATCCCACGGCCAATTGGTTAAGTTGCAGACCCAGGGGTTTCTTCCACCTTCATACCTTGTCCCCGTTCGAGCCGGATTAGCCACTTTTGATGGCGGGGAGCAAGCGGAGAGTTTTCCCAACCCATCTAGGGGGGAGCGAGTGTGCCTTGTCCCTTACTTGCTGAGGGGCATCAGATTTCCAATCCATCCATTCCTTCACGGGCTCCTGGAGCACTACGGCCTCCAGCTGCACAATTTCACCCCCGCCTCCATCCTGCACATCGCAGGATATGTTGCCTTTTGTGAGTTATTTCTGGGTTGCGAAGCTCATTTCGAGCTATGGAAGAGGTTGTTCTGCCTCGTCCCTCGCAATCAGGAGGGATCGATATTCCAAGTGGGCGGAGCCGAAATATGGCGCATCACCGGGACCGGATACCTGTCCGGCACTCCGAAGAAGACATCCGAAGATTGGCCTTCCGAGTGGTTTTATGTAGAGGACGTCTCCCTTCCTGACCCTATCCGGATGGGCCTTCCTGAGTTCACAAATGCCCCATTGAATAAACGCCGTAGCTGGCATCCTCGGAGCCCCAAGGAGGAAGATAGCAGAGAGGTCCTTCAGTTGATGGGCAGGATAAAAACGCTTGCCAAATCTGGATTGACAATAATCGAGGTCATGTCAATATGCATGATGCAGGGGGTGCAGCCACTCCAGTATCAGGGGCGTCCCATGTGTCACTTCAATGGAGAAGACGATGCCACCCGCTGCGGTTGGAAAGGTCCGGACTCCGCACCGCTCTGCCGAAAATATTGTCCGATTTATACAAAGGAGAAGAAGAGGAGTTCATCCGCATTAAGCCATGGAATGGATTTTCCATGTACAACCCCCTAGCTGGATGAGTTGCTATCTTTTACTCAACTCTATTCATTCCCGCGGTCCTTCATCACAAATATTTACCTCGCTAGTCCATAACAGGAACTGCGGAAAGCTATGAGGGAGGTACACAGCCTGCCTCCACAGCCGGAGGATCACGACCGGGCCCTCGACCCCGGACTCGAAGAAGATCCGGACATATTTGTGGAGTTTGACGGCAGGGTGTTTTACCAGGTGAGCTGCGATGACACCTTGGTGGCCATCATCGCCAATTATCCTGGGCTCCTCCCGGCACCACGTGTAAGTAAACAGGAGACTTACCCTTCTAAAAGGATTCCCTCTTTCCACCATACCCACCGCACATATATTATGCTATAAAGGGAAAGTCATCGGTGCTCCATGCCGAACCCACGGCGACTCACCAACAAGGGGCGCCCAAGCCGGGTAGGATTAGAAGGAAAGCGAACAGGTCCGAGCCGCCATCGAAGAGGTATAGTTTAAAACATGCTTCATGATTGTTATCTTAAAATATAACAATGTCCACTTTGTCCTGGCAGAAAGAGTATTCACCGGACTGTATCCAGGGATCCTGCCCATCACGCCTCTACCAGCCAGACTCCAGAACAGGCCTCGAGGGTGGAGGCTAACATGGGGACAACACCAGACGGTTCTCTTACAAAGGATGTAGATAAAATATCCGCTACAAATTCCGAGGTGGAGAGCGCTATGAATCATCGGCGTCGGTGGGCCGCACTCCGCGACCCTAATTTTTCCGAAGGGGCTTTCAATGCCTTTAACTCGGGAGACGCGTACATCCAAGCTGCTCAAGATGGGCTTGCTAGAGCCACAGACCAATATTTAAAAGATATACGGGTAAGCAAAATCTAATAATTATGTATATCAGTAGCCCTTGAGACTTGAAACAGTTGGTACAACTGATTTAAGGGTCATTGTATGAATATGTTCTTACAGAGAAGAATACCCATTTGTCTCAAGAGCTGGAGGAGTGTAAGGCCCAGCTAAGGGCCGCAGCTGCCGAAATGGAGGAATCCAAGAGGGCCTCATCTAGTAATATTTTTCTCGATCGATAAAAAATGTAATTACGTGTGCCATTTGGTGTTAGGCATGTTTGCAAATCTAACAATGGATCAACAACGAGCTCCTACAAGAGGATGAACAACGAGCTCAACGACAACTAGAGGCTGGCGAGCGTGTACTTACATGGGTCAGGCGAGAAAAAAAACGATCTCTAGGATGCCAATACCCGGCTGGGCGTTGCTATGTCTTGAGCTTGCGTTGGTTTTCCTTGAAGAGGAAAGGGTGATGCAGCACAGTAGCGTAAGTATATTTCCCTCAGTTTTTGAGAACCAAGGTATCAATCCAGTAGGAGGCTCCTCAGAAGTCCCACGCACCTACACAAACAAACAAGAAGTCGCAACCAATGCAATAAAGGGGTTGTCAATCCCTTCAAGGCCACTTGCGAAAGTGAGATCTGATAGAGATAATATGATAAGATAAATATTTTTGGTATTTTTATAATATAAATTGGAAAAGTAAAGATGCAAATAAAAGTAGATTGAAAGCTTATATGATAAGAGATAGACCCGGGGCCATACGTTTCACTAGTGGCTTCTCTCAAGATAGCATAAGTATTACGATGGGTGAACAAATTATTGTCGAGCAATTGATAGAAAAGCGAATAATTATGAGATTATCTAGGCATGATCATGTATATAGGCATCACATCCGTGACAAGTAGACTGACTCCTGCCTGCATCTACTACTATTACTCCACACATCGATCTCTATCCAGCATGCATCTAGAGTGTTAAGTTCATAAAGAACAGAGTAACGCATTAAGAAAGATGACATGATGTAGAGGTATAAACTCATGCAATATGATATAAACCCCATCTTTTTATCCTCGATGGCAACAATACAATACGTGCCTTGCTGCCCCTACTGTCACTGGAAAAGGACACCGCAAGATTGAACCCAAAGCTAAGCACTTCTCCCATTGCAAGAAAGATCAATCTAGTAGGCCAAACCAAACTGATAATTCAAAGAGACTTGCAAAGATAACTTAATCACACATAAAAGAATTCAGAGGAGATTCAAATATTTCTCATAGATAAACTTGATCATAAACCCACAATTCATCGGATCTCGACAAACACACCGCAAAAAGAGTTACATCGAATAGATCTCCAAGAAGATCAAGGAGAACTTTGTATTGAGATTCAAAGAGAGAGAAGAAGCCATCTAGATAATAACTATGGACCTGAAGGTCTGTGGTAAACTACTCACAACTCATTAGAGAGGCCTTGGAGATGATGTAGAGGCCCTCCGTGATCGATTCCCCCTCCGGCGGAGCACCGGCGAAGGCTCCAAGATGGGATCTCACGGATACAGAAGGTTGCGGCGCTGGAATTAGGTTTTCGTGGTCTGTTCTGATGTTCTCGGGGTACATAGGTATATATAGGAGGAAGAAGTAGGTCGGTGGACGCCCGAGGGGCCCTCGAGGGTGGGGGCGCGCCCAGCCCTAGGGGGCGCACCGGGCACCCTCGCGGCCGCCTCGGTTGTTGCATGACTTACACTCCAAGTCTCCAGGTTTGCATTTGTTCGAAAAAGATCATTCCCGAAGGTTTCATCACGTTTGGACTCTGTTTGATATTGCTTTTCTTCGAAACACTGAAATAGGCAAAAAAAATAGCAATACGGGCTGGGCCTCCGGTTAGTAGGGTAGTCCCAAAAATGATATAAAAGTGTAAAGTAAAGGCCATAAACATTCAAAACGGGTAATATAATAGCATGGAACAATCAAAAATTATAGATACGTTAGAGACGTATCAAGCATCCCCAAGCTTAATTCCTGCTCGTCCTTGAGTAGGTAAATGATAAAAATATATTTTTTGATGTGGAATGCTACCTAACATAATTCTCAATGTATTTTTATTTATTGTGGCCTGAATGTTTAGATCCAAATGATTCAAAATAAAAGTTCATATTGACAGAAGAAATAGTAATACTTCAAGCATACTAATCAAAGTAATCATGTCTTCTCAAAATAACATGGCTAAAGAAAGTTATCCCTACAAAATCGTATTGTCTGGCTGTTGCTCTATCTTCATCACACAAAGTATTTAATCATGCACAACCCCGATGACAAGCCAAGCAATTGTTTCATTCTTTAGTAATCTCAAACTTTTCAACTTTCATGCAATACATGAGCGAGAGCCATGGACATAGCACTATATGTGGAATAGAATGGTGGTTGTGGAGAAGACAAAAAAAGGAGAAGATAGTCTCACATCAACTAGGCGTATCAACGGGCTATGGAGATGCCCATTAATAGATATCGATGTGAGTGAGTAGGGATTGCCATGCGACGGATGCACTAGAGCTATAAATGTATGAAAGCTCAACAAAAGAAACTAAGTGGGTGTGCATCCAACTTGCTTGCTCACGAAGACCTAGGGCATTTTCAGGAAGCCCATCATTGGAATATACAAGCCAAGTTCTATAATGAAAAATTCCCACTAGTATATGAAAGTGATAACATAGGAGACTCTATCATGAAGACCATGGTGCTACTTTGAAGCACAAGTGTGGTAAAAAGGATATTAGCATTATCCCTTCTCTCTTTTTCTCTCATTTTTTTATTTGGCCTTTCTCTGTTTTTTATTTGGCCTTCCTCTTTTTTTAAAGTCCGAAGTCTCATCCCGACTTGTGGGGGAATCGTAGTCTCCATCATCCTTTCCTCACTGGGACAATGCTCTAATAATGAAGATCATCACACTTTTATTTATTTACAACTCAAGATTACAACTCAATACTTAGAACAAAATATGACTCTATATGAATGCCTCCGGCGGTGTACCGGGATATGCAATGAATCAAGAGTGACATGTATGAAAATTATGAAGGTGGCCTTGCCACAAATACGATGTTAACTACATGATCATGCAAAGAGCAATATTACAATGATGATGCGTGTCATATAAACGGAACGGTGGAAAGTTGCATGCCAATATATCTCGGAATGGCTATGGAAACGCCATAAAATGTAGGTATGGTGGCTGTTTTGAGGAAGGTATATGGTGGGTGTATGGTACCGGCGAAAGTTGCGCGGCACAAGAGAGGCTAGCAATGGTGGAAGGGTGAGAGTGCGTATAATCCATGGACTCAACATTAGTCATAAAGAACTCATATACTTATTGCAAAAATCTACAAGTAATCAAAACAAAGTACTACGCGCATGCTCCTAGGGGGATAGATTGGTAGGAAAAGACCATCGCTCGTCCCCGACTGCCACTCATAAGAAAGACAATCAATAAACAAAATTGTGCTCGAACTTCATCACAAAGCGGTTCACCATACGTGCATGCTACGGGGATCACAAACTTCAACACAAGTATTCTTTAAATTCATAATCACCCAACTAGCATGACTCTAATATTATCACCTTCATATCTCAAAACAATTATCATGTATCAAATTGATCATAGCATCCAATTCACTTTCTATGATAGTTTTTATTATACCCAACTTGGATGCCCATCATTCTAGGACCAATTTTATAACATAGAAAATACCATGCTGTTCTAAGAGACTCTCAAAATAATATAAGTGAAGCATGAGAGATCAACAATTTCTACAAAATTAAGCCACCGCCGTGCTCTAAAAGATATTAGTGAAGCACTAGAGCAAAAACTATCTAGCTCAAAATATGTAAGTGAAGCACATAGCATATTCTAATAAATTCTAATCAAGTGGGCTTCTCCCAAAAGGTGTGTACAACAAGGATGTTTGTGGCGAATAAAAATATAGCTCCAAGTAAAGTTACCAATAGACGAGGACGAAAGAGGGGATGCCTTCCGGGGCATCCCCGAGCTTAGGATTTTGGTTATCCTTGAATATCTTGGGGTTCCATGGGAATCCCCAAGCTTAGGATCTTGCCACTCCTTATTCCATAGTCCATCAAATCTTTACCCAAAACTTGAAAACTTCACAACACAAAACTCAACAGGAAATCTCATAAGCTCCGTTAGTGCAAGAAAGAAAAACCACCACATAAGGTACTGTAGTGAACTCATTCTTTATTTATATTGGTGTTACACCTACTGTATTCCAAATTCTCTATTGGTTCATACCCCTACATACTAGCCATAGATGCATCAAAATAAGCAAACAACACACGAAAATCAGAATCTGTCAAAAACAGAACAGTGTGTAGCAATCTGTAACTCTCGAATAATTCTGGAACACTAAAAATCCTACAAAAATAGGAAGTCCTGGTAAATTTGTCTATTGATCTACAGAAAAAAGAATCAACGCAAAATCACGTTTCTGTGAATTACTAAAATTATTTTCATGCGTGCAAAGTTTCTATTTTTCAGCAGAATCAAATTAACTATCACCATAGGTTATCCTATAGGTTCTACTTGGCACAAACACTAAATAAAACAAGAAAACACATCTAAACATAAGGTAGATGCAAAATTTATTACTAAATAGAAGCAAAAAGAAAAAAACTAAAATAAAATCGGGTTGCCTCCCAACTAGCGCTATTGTTTAACGCCCCTAGCTAGGCATAAAAGCGAGGATATATCTAAGTAGTGCCATCTTTGGCACTAAATTCATAAGTAGCTTGCATGATAGATTCATAAGGTAATTTAAATTTCTTTCTTGTAAAGTGCTCCATGCCTTTCCTTAATGGAAATTGGAATATAATATTCCCTTCCTTCATATCAATAAATTGCACTAATCGTTCTAAGGAAAGGTCTACCAAGAATAATAGGACATGAAAGATTGCAATATATGACAAGAACAATAAAATCTACGGGCACCAAATTCCTATTTGCAATAATGAGAACATCATTGATCCTTCCCATTGGCTTTTTAATGGTGGAATCTGCAAGGTGCAAATTTAAATAACAATTATCAAGATCATGGAACCCTAGAATATCGCATAAAGTTTTCGGAATTGTGGAAACACTAGCACCCAAATCACACAAAGCATAACACTCATAACACTCATAAAGTTTTCTAGGTATAGAAACTTCCAAGTTAAGTTTTTCATCATAAGATTGCATCAAGGCATCAACAATATATTTGGTAAAAGCTTTATTTTGACTATAAGCATGATGAGAGTTCACAATGGATTGCAACAAGGAAATACAATCTACTAAAGAACAATTATCATAATTAAATTCCTTGAAATCCAAGATAGTGGGTTCAATGCTATTTAAAGTCTTGACCTCTCCAATCCCACTTTTACCAAATTTAGCATCAAGATCAAAGAACTCTGAATCATTAGGATGCCTTTTAACTAAAGTTGACTCATCTCGAGTCCCATCATTATCTAGATTCATATTGCAAAACAAAGATTTAATAGGGGACACATCAATAACTTTTAGATCTTCATCATTATTTTCATGGAAACTAGAAGAACACGCTTTTACAAAGCAATCTTTCATAGCACGCAATCTAGCGGTTCTTTCTTTGCACTCATTAATGGAAATTCTCATAGCCTTGAGAGACTCGTTGATATGCTTAGTAGGAGTAGATCTAAGTTTTAAAGAATCAATATCAAGCAAAAGTCTTTCAATGTTCCTAGCCAAATCATCAACTTTGAGCAATTTTTCTTCAAGCATGGCATTAAAATTCTTTTGAGAGATCATAAATTCTTTCACAACATTCTCAAAATCAGAGGGCATCTTATTAAAATTACCATAAGAATTATTGTAGGAATTTCCATAATTATTTTAGGAATTACTAGGGAACGGTCTAGGATTAAAGTTTCCTCTATAAGCATTGTTACCAAAATTATTCCTACCAACAAAATGAACATCCATAGATTCATTATTATTCTCAATCAAAGTAGACAAAGGCATATCATTGGGATAAATAGAAGCACTCTTAGTAGCAAAAAAATTCATAAGTTCATCCATCTTTCCAGTCAAAACATTAATTTCTTCTATAGCATGCACTTTTTTACTAGTAGATCTTTCGGTGTGCCATTGAGAATAATTAGCCATAATGTTATCAAGGAGTTTAGTAGCTTCTCCTAAGGTGATTTCCATAAACGTGCCTCCCGCGGCCGAATCTAAAAGATTTCTAGAAGCAAAATACAATCCGACATAAAATTTTTGTATGATCATCCATAAATTCAAACCGTGAGTAGGGCAATTGCGAATCATCAATTTCATTCTTTCCCAAGATTGGGCAACATGCTCATGATCAAGTTGTTTAAAATTCATAATATCGTTTCTAAGAGAGATGATCTTAGCGGGAGGAAAATACTTAGAGATGAAAGCATCTTCGCACTTATTCCATGAATCAATACTATTCTTAGGCAAAGACGAAAACCAAACTTTAGCATGATCTCTAAGTGAAAACGGAAATAGCTTCAATTTAACAATATCATTATCCGTATCTTTCTTATTTTGCATATCACACAAATCAACAAAGTTGTTTAGATGGGTAGCGGTATCTTCACTAGGAAGCCGGAGAATTGATGTTTCATAACAAGATTCAGCAAAGCAGCATCGATTTCACAAGACTCAACATCATTAAGAGGAGCAATCGGAGGACTAAGGAAATTATTATTATTGGTATTGGAAAAGTCACACAATTTGGTATTATCTTGCGCCATCGCGACAAGTAATCCAACACACAAGCAAACAAAAAGGCAAGCGAAAGAGAGAGGAGATTGGGAAAGAGAGGGCGAATAAAAAGGCAAGGGTGAAGTGGAGAGAGAAAAACAAGAGGCAAATGGCAAATAATGTAAATGCGAGGGAGATGAGTTTGTGATGGGTACTTGGTATGTCTTGACTTGAGCAAAGACCTCCCCGGCAACGGCGCCAGAAATCCTTCTTGCTACATCTTGAGCTTGTGTTGGTTTTCCTTGAATAGGAAAGGGTGATGCAGCACAGTAGCGTAAGTATTTCCCTCAGTTTTTGGGAACCAAGGTATCAATCCAGTAGGAGGCTCCTCAGAAGTCCCACGCACCTACACAAACAAACAAGAACTCGCAACCAACGCAATAAAGGGGTTGTCAATCCCTTCAAGGCCACTTGCGAAAGTGAGATCTGATAGAGATAATATGATAAGATAAATATTTTTGGTATTTTTATAATATAGATTGGAAAAGTAAAGATGCAAATAAAAGTAGATTGAAATCTTATATAATAAGAGATAGAACCCGGGGCCATAGGTTTCACTGGTGGCTTCTATAGATAGCATAAGTATTACGGTGGGTGAACAAATTACTGTCGAGCAATTGATAGAAAAGCGAATAATTATGAGATTATCTAGGCATGATCATGTATATAGGCATCATGTCCGTGACAAGTAGACCGACTCCTGCCTGCATCTACTACTATTACTCCACACATCGACCGCTATACAGCATGCATCTAGAGTATTAAGTTCATAGAGAAGAGAGTAACGCATTAAGAAAGATGACATGATGTAGAGGGATAAACTCATGCAATATGATATAAACCACATCTTTTTATCCTCGATGGCAACAATACAATACGTGCCTTGCTGCCCCTGCTGTTACTGGGAAAGGACACCGCAAGATTGAGCCCAAAGCTAAGCACTTCTCCCATTGCAAGAAAGATCAATCTAGTAGGCCAAACAAAACTGATAATTCGAAGAGACTTCAAAGATAAATTAATCACACATAAAAGAATTTAGAGGAGATTCAAATATTTCTCATAGATAAACTTGATCATGAACCCACAATTCATCGGATCTCGACAAACACACCGCAAAAAGAGTTACATCGAATAGATCTCCAAGAAGATCAAGGAGAAATTTGTATTGAGATTCAAAGAGAGAGAAGAAGCCATCTAGATAATAACTATGGACCCGAAGGTCTGTGGTAAACTACTCACAACTCATCAGAGAGGCCTTGGAGATGATGTAGAGGCCCTCCGTGATCGATTCCCATCCGGCGGAGCACTGACGAAGGCTCCAAGATGGGATCTCGCGGATACAGAAGGTTCAGGCGGTGGAATTAGGTTTTCCTGGTCTGTTCTGATGTTCTCGTGGTACGTAGGTATATATAGGAGGAATAAGTTGGTCGGTGGACGCCCGAGGGGCCCACGAGGGTGGGGGCGCGCCCAGCCCTAGGGGGTGCGCCGGGCACCCTCGTGGCTGCCTCGATTGTTGCGTGACTTCCACTCCAATGCTCCAGGTTGGCATTTGTTCCAAAAAGATCGTTCCCGAAGCTTTCATCTCGTTTGGACTCCGTTTGATATTCCTTTTCTTCGAAACACTGAAATAGGCAAAAAAACAGCAATACGGGTTGGGCCTCCGGTTAGTAGGTTAGTCCCAAAAATGATATAAAAGTGTAAAGTAAAGCCCATAAAACATCCAAAACGGGTAATATAATAGCATGGAACAATCAAAAAATATAGATACGTTGGAGACATATCAGGCGTGGAATTAAAAGATGTTCGGGCCCAGCTTGCGGACTCCATGAAGGAGAACAATAGGTTTGAATGCGGCATTTTTAGTATGTGCTCAAACGGACCTTTATATAGTTCGGCGTAGAAACAGGCTAACAGAGTTATGTATGTAGGTATACTGACTGGTCGTCCTGAAGAGGAGATGCCCGGATCCTCAGGTGATCTTCCGCAGGAGCTTTCACAATTGCACGAAAAAGTTCGGCAGGTGGTGCGGGGTATTGCCAAGGCCTTGTGGCCATCTGCCTCCCTGCCAGGAAGCATGGGGGAGCTTGTACAACTTCTCAAGGGAGCACGGCGGCGCTTCTGATTATGGAAGATATCTTCCTGTCGACAAGGTGCGAGGGAAGCTTGGGCCATGCTAAAAACACGGTACACCAAGCTCGATCCGAATCACATGTCCCTGGTTGGACGTGTAGGGTCAGATGGGAAAGAGATTCCCGTTAGTCTGGTATATGACCAGGTAGGATTAGCCGCAAAGTATTCCCAACAGGATTATAGGCTAGACAGCCTGTTGGATGGCATAGAAGAAGAAGTATGTGGGTCAAAGTGACTGTGTACTTCAATGGACATATTTTCTCCCTAGCCGGATTGTAAATCATTTGTCATGGCGGACATTTTTGCTTCAGCCTCATGATCCAACAGTCCGGAGTGTTTCCGAATACCCGCTCAGTTATGTAACCCGGGGTACGCGTGGAGACCAGGCGTAGGGGTCATAATTGCTTGAACGGACAAGTACCCAACTAGCTATGTTATATTACATGGATAGTAAGAAACATCTTCCAGCGAGAATAGTTCCATTAAGGGTTCCTTTCCCTGGGTACGGATGCATTAATGTGCATGTACGGACTGCGAACAGAGATGCAATATATGCAACATCTGGGGGTTTGTATTGTAATAGGTAAGAAACATCTTTAGTTCACTGACCGAATATTCCCTTAAGAATGCTAGCTTCCAGCTTCACCCAGTCTGAGGTACACGTCCGGAGTACCCGACAGTAACAATTGCAGAGGTGCTCCCCTTATGCCCTAGCCGAACTAACGGGAACGTAGGGCATAAACACATGAGCCAAGCAACCCAGCTTGGCCAAAACTTAAGTCATATCGATGCATATAATGGTGAAGAAAAGGTACATATGGAAAATTGACATATATGCAGTGGGCATGATGCCCGGGAGATAATTATATTAAGCTTGTATATAAGAAGCCCCCAGGTATAGTGAGCGCGCATACTTGAGGATTTAGCACGTCAAGAGTGTGTAGTCGAGTCACACTTAAAGCCTTAGAGCCATAAAAAGAAAGAGAGAGGATATAACTAAAAAAGGGGTGGAGGGAAGGGGACGAACACAGAGTTCGGCGCTAGGCGTAGAATCTTCGGAGTCTGGCCGCGTTCCATGGGTTCGGCTCGAGTCGATTATCTGATGCATCACGCAGGCGGTATGTTCCTCCAGTGAGAACTTTATCAATGATGAAGGGACCCTCCCACTTGGGCTTGAGCTTGTCCTTTTTCTTCTCCGGTAGGTGTAGAACGAGTTCGGCAACGTTATAAGTTTTGGCACGTACTTCTCTGCTTTGATACCTGCGAGCATGTTGCTGATAGAATGCGGAACGGGCTTTTGCGACATTGCGCTCCTCCTCCAGGGCATCTAAACTGTCCTGCCGATCAAGCTCGGCTTCTCTCTCTTCGTACATGTGCACTCGAGGTGAGTCATGAATGATATCGCAGGGCAATACTGCCTCTGCGACATACACCATGAAGAATGGTGTGTATCCGGTAGTGCGATTTGGCATGGTCTGCAGCCCCCATAGTACGGAGTCGAGCTCCTCGACCCAGTGCGTGTCTGATTCCTTCAAAGATCGCACTAGTCTGGGTTTGATGCCGCTCATAATAAGACCATTTGCTCGTTCGACTTGACCGTTTGTTTGGGGGTGATAGACAGAGGCGTAATCGAGCTTAATGCCCATGTTGCCGCACCAAGTTTTCACCTCGTCGGCTGTGAAGTTGGAGCCGTTATCGGTGATGATGCTGTGGGGGACGCCATAACGGTGCACAACCCCTGATATGAAGTCTATCACCAGTCCAGATTCGGCCGTTTTAACTGGTTTGACCTCTATCCATTTGGTGAATTTATCCACCATGACCAACAGGTATTTTTTTCTTATGGCTTCCGCCTTTAAGGGGTCCAACCATATCGAGCCCCTAGATTGCAAAGGGCCAAGTTATGGGGATTGTTTGGAGTGCGGTGGGCGACATGTGGCTTTGGTTGGCGAAGAGCTGGCAACCGACGCAATGTTGGACGAGGTCCTGTGCGTCTGCTCGGGCTGTCGGCCAGTAGAAACCTATACGGAAGGCCTTGCTTACAAGGGCCCGAGCTGCGGCGTGGTGACCGCCGAGTCCAGCATGAATTTCGGCCAAGAGCTGCCGCCCTTCCTCTTCGGAGATACATCTTTGAAGTACTCCGGTAGCACTTTTCTTATAAAGCTCTCTCTCGTGGACCTTGTAGGCTTTAGAGCGCCGCACAATGTAGCGTGCCTCATTTTGGTCCTCGGGGATTTCTTGCCTATTTAGGTAGGCTAAGAAGGGTTCGGTCCACGGGGCGATGACAGCCATGATTAGATGGGTCGAAGGTGTTATTTTGGTGGCGGAGCCTCCGATTATGTCAGTGTGTTCGGGATCTGGGGTTGTGGTCGGATCCGGACTAGTATTGTCGGTCTCCCCTTGCCACACCACAGATGGCTTGAACAACCTTTCCAAGAAGATGTTGGGTGGGATAGGGTCGCGCTTAGCGCCGATGCAGGCAAGGATATCCGCCGCTTGATTGTTTTCTTGGACCACATGATGAAATTCAAGCCCCTCGAACCGAGCTGACATTTTGAGGACGGCATTATGGTAAGCCGCCATTTTCGGGTCCTTGGCATCAAAGTCTCCATTTATTTGAGATATTGCGAGGTTCAAATCCCCACACACTTCTAGGCATTGAATGCCCATGGAGACTACCATCCGAAGACCGTGCAACAGAGCCTCGTATTCGGCTCCATTGTTGGAGTATGTGTATAGTATTTGGAGTACGTATTGGACTGTATCTTCGGTGGGGGATGTCAGGACCATGCCCGCTCCCAGACCAGCCAGCATCCTAGAGCCGTCAAAGTGCATGATCCAATTGGAGTATGCGCCGTACTCTTTAGGGAGTTCGGCTTCTGTCCATTCGGTGACGAAGTCAGCCAGTACTTGCGATTTAATGGTTCACCATGGTTTATATATAATGTCGAACGGGAGGAGCTTGATGGCCCACTTAGCAATCCGGACCGTGGCATCGCGGTTATTTATTATATCGTTGAGTGGTACTTCGGAGGCCACCGTGATTGAACACTCTTGAAAGTAGTGTCGTAGTTTCCGGGATGCCATGAAGACCGTGTATGCTATCTTTTGATAATGTGGGTACCGTGATTTTCATGGTGTGAGGACAGTGGATACATAGTATACCGGCTTTTGAAGCGGGAACTTATGTCCGTCCTCCTCTCGTTCGACGACAAGCACTGCGCTTACAACTTGGTGTGTTGCAGCTATATATAATAGCATGGGTTCGCGAATGTTCGGTGCGGCCAGGATTGAGTTGTTGGCCAAGAGGGCCTTTATTTCTTCTAGTCCGGCCGTGGCCGCATCCGTCCACTCAAAGTGTTCGATGCGTCGAAGAAGGCGATAGAGAAGTAGTGCCTTTTCTCCCAATCGGGAGATAAAGCGGCTTAATGTGGCCACGCATCCAGTTAATTTCTGGATTTGCTTGAGGTCTATTGGGGTAGCCAACTGTGACAAAGCTCGGATTTTAGCCAGGTTTGCTTCAATTCCTTTATTGGAAACGATGAAGCCCAGGAGCTTTCCGGCGGGAACGCCGAAAACACATTTTTCTGGATTGAGCTTGATGTCATCTGTTCGGAGGTTGTCGAACATGAGCCTCAGGTCGTCTATTAAAGATTCGACGTGTCTGGTCTTGATGACCACATCGTCCACGTATGCCTCAACTGTTTTGCCAATTTGTTTTTCCAGGCATGTCTGAATCATGCGTTGGTAGGTTGCACCGACGTTTGTGAGCCCGAAAGGCATGGTGTTGAAACAAAAAGGGCCGCATGGGGTGATGAATGCCGTTGCGGCTTGATCAAACTCCGCCATCTTTATTTGATGGTATCCGGAGTATGCGTCGAGGAAACACAATGAGTCGTGTCCTGCTGTAGCGTCGATGATTTGATCGATGCGTGGGAGGGGGAAGGGATCCTTGGGGCAAGCCATATTGAGGTCCTTGAAATCGACACATAGGTGCCAGGATTTATCCTTCTTTGGTACCATCACCAGGTTTGCTAGCCAGTCCCAGTGTTTTATTTCTCTGATGAATCCGGCTTCAAGTAACTTGGCTAGCTCCTCTCCCATAGCCCGTCGTTTAGGCTCTGAAAAGCGTTGTAGTGTCTGCTTGACCAACTTGTATCCCTTCAATATGTTGAGGCTATGCTTGGCCAGCCTGCGTGGGATCCCTGGCATATCTGAAGGGTGCCAGGCGAAGATGTCCCAATTCTCGCGTAAGAACACCCTCAGTGCAGCGTCGGTTGTGGGGTTCAACTGTGCCCCGATGGCTGCTGTTTTTGTGTTGAGTCTGTTGGGTGGACTTGGAATTTGACGATTTCGTCCGCAGGTTTGAAAGAGGTGGACTTGGATCGCTTATCGAGTATCATGTCGTCCCTGTGCACGTTGGAGCGTAAATGCAGTTAATTCTTTGGCCGCGAGGGCTTCAGATAATGCCTCAAGGGCCAAGGCGGCGGTTTTATTTTCGGCGCGAAGTGCTATGTCCGTATCACTGGCTAGAGTGATGATTCTGTTGGGCCCGGGCATCTTGAGCTTCATGTACCATAGTGGGGTATAGCTTGGAAGCTCGCGAATGCGTCCCTCCCTAAAAGGGCGTGGTATCCACTACTGAACGGGGCCACTTGGAATGCTATCTCTTCGGACCTGTAATTTTGCGACGTGCCGAATACCACATCGAGTGTGATTTTTCCCGCACATCGTGCCTCCCGACTAGGGATAATCCCTCGGAAGGTCGTGCTGCTTTGCTCAGTGCGGCTCTTGTCTATTTCCATTTTGTTGAGAGCTTCCTCGTAGATGAGGTTTAATCCGCTGCCACCATCCATGAGCACTTTAGTAAGCCGGAAGCCGTCCACAGTTGGACTAAGGACCAAAGCGGCTGGTGCTCGGACTGTTCGGAATTGAGGTTCATCACTGGCATTGAAGGTTATAGCCGCGTCGTTCCAGGGATTTATTGCTGCAACATGGCAGACTTCGGCGAGGCCGCGGAGTGCTCTCTTGCGCCTGTTATTCGAGGCGAAAGTCTCAAAGACTGTCAACACTATATTGTTGTTTTCTGTGGGATGATGCTCTGCGATGTTGTTAATGTGGAGATCCTCGCTGCTGTTGGCCACCTTCCGAAGTATCCAAGCTCTAAGGATGTGTGTTGGTACGGTATCCAGTGTGGTGTGAATTTTGCATGGCCCATTGAGCCATCCCTCCAATACGGTTCCACGCCCTGCTTTGGTTTCTTTGTGATTGGATCGAGTGACTTGCGAGAGTGCACCCTTTTGGTTCGGACGAGGGGTTTAGTGAGAGCCGGAGGATCCCAGAATTATGCCTGGGTTTTCCAGGTGCTTTCCATCGCACATCACTTCTGTACTATGGCCGCCAAATCATCGAAGTGTGATATGTCACATCGAGTTATGGCGTTAAGAATTCCCTTGTCCGTGCAATTTTTGCAAAAGAATGAAATTGCATCTTCCTCACGACAATCCTTGATCTTGCTCATTACAAGGAGGAATCTGGCCCAAAAGTGATGTACTGTCTCTTGGGATTGTTGTATAATGTGGGAAAGATCGCTTATATCTGGGTGGGTGGGTGGATTTAAGTCCGAACCGTGACCCGATCTGAGACCCAGGGGCAGAGGAACTTCCGAACTTGGCAGTTCGGGTTCCGGGATGTTGCCCAATTTTTCTGGCTCGCTGTCCGATTCTAAGTTCAGAGTTTGGGTCATGTCCTCCCGCGAACGGGTATCCGGCTCAGAGAGCTCGGGAATCCGGACATATTTCGTCCTCGAAATAGAGGAAGAATCGTTGCATTGCTCCTCCACCACCGCTATTTGATGGGTGACCGACGGAGAGTTGATCTCTCTTTGATCGGGTTTAAGCCAATCCGGTCATAGTCCATAGTGACTCCCAGGGCGGCGGTGCGATCCAAGAGCTCGTTTAAGGATGAAAGTTCCATTGGATCCATCCGCTCGACGAATTCCGAGCTGACGTGGAGCCTGCTTTCGATGACCCGAGAAGTCATCGTCGGCACGGCGGCCGAACGGGCGGTCATGATGAAGCCGCCTAGTCAGAGGGTTAGGCCTAAAGCCAGGGCTCCCCCAGAGGGATGTTGTTCTTGATAACAAGGCGAGCCATCAAACCTTTTTTCGACGTCATAGTGGGACTCTCAATGAAAGCACCAATGTCAGTGTCAAAACCGGCAGATCTCGGGTAGGGGGTCCCGAACTGTCCGTCTAAGGCTAATGGTAACAGGAGGCGGGGGACACAATGTTTACCCAGGTTCGGGCCCTCTCTATGGAGGTAATACCCTACTTCCTGCTTGATTAATCTTGATGATATGAGTATTACAAGAGTTGATCTACCACGAGATCACAGAGGCTAAACCCTAGAAGCTAGCCTATGATTATGATTGTCCTTGTCCTACGGACTAAACCCTCCGGTTTATATAAACACCGGAGGGGGCTAGGGTTACACAGGCTCGGTTACAGGGAAGGAAATCTACATATCCGAATTGCCAAGCTTGCCTTCCACGCAAAGGAGAGTCCCACCCGGACACGGGACGAAGTCTTTAATCTTGTATCTTCATAGTCCAACAGTCCGGCATAAGCATATAGTCCGGCTGTCCGAGGACCCCCTAATCCAGGACTCCCTCAAGGGCCCAGAGATACCTCTCCGACAATCAGAGTGACAAATCCTAATCTCGAAGTACGCCAACTCAACAAGTACCTTCGGAGACACCTGTAGAGCTCCTTTATAATCACCCAGTTACGTTGTGACGTTTGGTAGCACACAAAGTGTTCCTCCGGTAAACGGGAGTTGCATAATCTCATAGTCATAGGAACATGTATAAGTCATGAAGAAAGCAATAGCAACATACTAAACGATCAAGTGCTAAATTAACGGAATGGGTCAAGTCAATCACATCATTCTCCTAATGATGTGATCCCGTTACTCAAATGACAACTCATGTCTATGGCTAGGAAACACAACCATCTTTGATCAACGAGCTAGTCAAATAGAGGCATACTAGTGATACTATGTTTGTCTATGTATTCACACATGTATTATGTTTCCGGTTAATACAATTCTAGCATGAATAATAAACATTTATCATGATATGAGGAAATAAATAATAACTTTATTATTGCCTCTAGGGCATATTTCCTTCACCGGCGGTCTCCACCAGTGGCGACGACAGCCTCCACAGTGTCTCTCCATAGCGGCCGACGCGCCCTCCTCACTGCGCCCTTCTCCCCCCGACCCCCACCACCCTCACCCCTTGCTCGGCTCCAAGTCTGCCACCCGATGAGGCGGCTGTGGTGGCGCAGGGTTGTGCCCAGTGACTGCTGCTTCCTGCAGTGCGTCGGCCGGGGATTTTGGCTGCGCGTGAGCTTCACCACCCACCCCTCCCCCCAGCTGGGGCGGCTTTGGCCCGGCGGTAGTGGACCTGCACTCCTTCCTGCGTCCACAGTCGGCCGGCGCGGCTTCGGATCAGGCGCACCACGGGGCTGCGCTCTGTAACACCCCGAGATTCATGCCACAGTAATCTCCCACTTCTCATGCCATGTCATCATGATTACCTTGCTAGTTGCCACTTGTTCAAAACATCAAGTCCAAAGTTCAAAAATTTCTCAAACATGAATACAAAAATGTTCATCATGTGCCAAATATTCCACAACTAATATTGGTGGTGAACCAACATTTTTGCAAAGGGTTTAAGTGGCCTAAACTACTTAAAGCAGTGGCTAAAACAATAGTTTAAATGCCTTTTTACTCTATAAAAATTTCAAACTATTTCAAAAGCCTCACAGCCTTTTGTGGCAGTGCTAACTATTTCAATGTAATTATGTGGCCAAGTCCCACATTTTACAAAATCCATTTGGCAGCCCAAATATTACCATGCTTTTTCTGTAAAAAGAAAAGAGCAGAGGTAAAAGAAAAAGAAACCCCCCCTGACCCCCCTGGGCCTTTGTCATCTGGGCGGCCCAACCCAGCAGCCCACCTCCCCCGGTCGCCTCCCTCCTCTCTGTTCACCCGACCCAGCGGCCGCGCTCGCTGGTCGCCATCGAACCCTGTCGTCGTCCCCGTCGGGGAAGGGATAAGGGCGACGTCCCCTCGATGCCTCGAGCCCTCCCGTCCACTCACCGCACCCCACTCGCGCCAGTCATTTCCCCTCGCCCGCTTCGTCTCTCCCTCGCACCCCGGATCCCCTCCCCATCGCATCCGAACGCCACGGCCGCCATGGCCGCCGTCGCCCTCGTGGCCACCGGCCACCACGCGCGTATTCGCCATGACGTAGCTCCTCGCCATCATCCGCTACGCACCCTGGTGCCATCCGCAAGAGCTCGGAGGCGCTAGAGCGCCGTCACGCTGCCTTCTTCAACCTCCATCCGCCTCGGGCCGCCGCACACCGACGCCGTCTTCGGCCACCTCGACTCTTCCTCGGGCCTTCCCAACAACGGAAGTGAGCGCCGGACATCCGCCTCCCTCTCCCTCTCTCCCCGTGCTCTTTCCCGCGCCATAGCTAGCTGTCGCCGCCTCCGTGCCCTGCTCGCTGCCGACGAGATCGTGGCCGTCTTTGTGGTCGATGTCGCCGCCACCTGAGGCCACCGTTGAACTCCTGGAGCTCCCAGGAGCCCAACGAGCCTGAGCATGTGCCTCCCCGTGCCCCCTAGCCGCTAGCCCGACCACCCTCATCTCCGGCCGCCGCCTTGCCTCACCACCGACGGCACTCCGGCCACTCCCCGCCCGGGCCACCACCGCAGAACGATGCGGCTTCGTCCGCTCGTTCGAACGAGCTAGGACACGAGCCCGGAGATGCCCCGTAGCTAAATCCCCCCCCACCCGCTGGCCGTGCTTCCGCCGTGGTTTTGGCCACCGGCGGTTAGACGCCGGCGCTCGCGCTGATATGGCCGACCGGGGCCACCCCCCAGGGTCACTACCTGGTTGTCCCAGGGGCCCGGGCTGGCCAGTTGACCGAGGTCAAGTGTGCTGACTGGGCAGGCCCCAGCCACTGACACGCGGGCCCCTTCGCTTTTTCTAACTAAATTGTTTTAATAATTAAAACTAATTAGTTTAGCCAATTAGTCTATGACAGGTGGGGTCCAGTAGCTAATTAACCTAGATTAGTTAGTTTATTACACTGTTAGACTAACAGAGGCTGACATGTGGGTCCTGCTGGACCCACAGGCCAGGTTTGACCTGGTCAGCCGCCCTGCTGACTGCTGACTTCTCTATGACGTCATGATGACGTCATATTTCCTTTTTTGTTAATTTAAATAATTTCCGAATATTAATAAAACTTTAAAAATTCATAGAAAATAAACCGGTAACTCCGATGAAAATGTTTTCTATATGTAAGTTGCTCAGAAAAATCCAACGAATCCGAATACATGGTCCGTTCATCTGTCACATGCCCCTAGCATGCTGAACATGGAACTTTCCCCCTCTTTTCCTTGTCCGGAATCCACCTAACGTCGGGAATTCACCCTCGGATGTTTCCCCCCTTCGTCTGCAACGTGTAGTACCGCGTTAGAGCACGCTTAGTGCTACATATCGTCATGTCATGCTTAGTGTTACCTCTGTTTGCTATGTATTTACTGTTTCTTCCCCTCTTCTCTTCGGTAGACCCTGAGGCCGCTGTTACCCCGGTGATCGACTACGTCGTCGACAACGACCCCTCCTTGCCAGAGCAACCAGGCAAGCCCCCCCTTTGATCATCCCGATATCGCCCATTCCATTCTCTCATGCTTCCATTAGATTTTGCTACTGTTATTGTTTGCTCCTATTCTGATGCATAGCCTGCTTTTGTATCTACTGTTGCACCTTACCTGCTTATCCTAAACTGCTTAGTATAGGTTGGTTAGTGATCCATCAGTGACCCCCACCTTGTCCTTGTTGCCCCTGCTTCATCATTGAAGACCCGATCAACGGGATTGAAGACCAGGCCCCGGCACCGCACATCACTTTCCCCTTAGTTGTTCGACACTGCTGGGTTACTATCGAGTGCCGAGGGTGAGACCTCTACATCACTTCTGATGTTAACCCTGTAGTGTAGCTATTCGGTCGTGGTCATCGAGGGTGATTCCACCTTAACCACTTCCGATATGACTCTGTCGTGCAACCCCTCAAGTGTGAACCTCGGGGGTGATTCCTCTTACGTTCACCTTGATGATTACATTGAGTGGAACTCACCGGGGGTGATTCCTCGGGTTTTTCCCTTGATGTTTAAACACACAGTTACTATGGTTACTATGACTTTACACTGAACCATGTTACTAAAGACGGGTCGACCCTGAGGGGTGCCCGCGCGAGCATAATTGCGAGTGATGAGGAGTCGGGTTGACCTGGAAGGTGCCCGTGAGATAATTACGAGGCGTGGCTGGGCATTATTAGCCCTTGCTGCAAGTCCTCGAGACGGGGCAACGGGGTCACATCTTTCGTGAGTCTCTGCTTGTTACCGCATGTTCCTAATCCACTACGATTTCGATATTTGATCCGAGGGGCCTCTGGCCTGATAGCACTAACCATCACGTGGGCATAGTATGGGCGTTCTGCGTCGTATGCATCAGCCGAAGCTTAATAGACGTCAGCGACTGAGCGGCGCGCGCCGGGTTGGACTGGTAAGCACCTACCTTTTTAAGGAGGTAGCTAGGTCTGCTCACCGGCCGCGTTCGCAACGTGCAGGAGTTCCCCGGGAGATGGCCCATGACCCCTGGGGGCATAGGTTTAGTCCGGCGTGCTGGCCTCTCTATTAAGCCTAGGTCGGGTTGCCGCGTATTGTTTGGCCGAGGCCGGGCATGACCCTGGAAAGTGTGTCCGGCCGGAGTTAAGCGAGCGTGGTGGGTAAGTTGGTGCACCCCTGCAGGGAAGAAAACATCTATCGATAGCCTGTCCTACGGTAACGGACACTTGGAGTTGTATCCCGATCGATACAACTAGAACTGGATACTCATGATGAGAAATGGATTGAGATGAGAATTGGATTGTGATGATAATTGGATAGTACGGCTCTGGGATTTCTTTCTCGCAGGGAGTCGAGAAAGGATCTCTGGCCGAGGTTGATAATGCTACTACTACTTTACTTTATGCTACTCTACTCCCTCCTGTTTGCTGCAAGAGGGTGGTTTCCAGAAGATGCTAGTCTTCGGTAGGACTAGGCCTTCTCTCTATTCTGGCATTTCTGCAGCCCAGTCCACATATACAGCCTTCCTTTGATAATGTTGCATCTGTAGTGTAGATCCTTGCTTGCGAGTACTTTGGATGAGTACTCACGGTTGCTTTGCTCCCTCTTTTTCCCCTTTTCCATTCTTCTCGGATGACGCAACCAGATGACGGAGTCCAGGAGCCAGATGACACCTTTGACGACTGCTACTACACCGAGGGCGTCTACTACCACGTGACGAAGACCGCCGATGACCAGGAGTAGTTAGGAGGCTCCCAAGCAGGAGGCCTTGCCTTTTCGATCGTAGATGCTTTTGTGCTAGCCTTCTTAAGGCAAACTTGTTTAACTTATGTCTGTACTCAGATATTGTTGCTTCCGCTGACTCGTTTGTATTCAAGCTGATGTATTCGAGCCCTCGAGGCCCCTGGCTTGTAATATAAAGCTTGTATTATTTTAATTTGTGTCTAGAGTTGTGTTGTGATATCTTCCCGTGAGTCCTTGATCTTGATCGTACACATTTGCGTGTATGATTAGTGTACGATTGAATCGAGGGCGTCACAAGTTGGTATCAGAGCCGACTGCCTGTAGGTAGCCCCCTTTTCAACTCCTTGGCCGAAGTTGAGTCTAGTCACTGAAAAACTTTTACTAACATTGGCTGTGTGGCTTACGGGCCCACGTCGCCATTGGGTGGTATTAGGATCTTTTACTTCTCGATCTTTATTCTGGGACTTTGATCTCTCTTCTATTCGGGTTAAATGTTTTTGCAAACTCTAACATTAGGTTCTCGTAAACACATCCCCCCGGAGAGCCGCTCATTCCATATGATTGCCTGCGTCACTTGAAGATTATGAAGATACTTGTCGATGTTTTTCTGAGACCCTTGTGCCCATCGCCTTTGCAATTCCTTTCCATCAATAAACCCCTATGGGTGACCACGTACACGTGTCATTCATATAATCATTTCCCCGTTGGTCTTGTTATTACAAGATACCATGAAAATCCTCTCTATTGTTCCGAGAATATTTTGTGCTTACTGACTTACAGTACTTTGCCACATGAATACCCCTACGGATAATTCCTCGCACTTACCGAGTATCCGCCATCCCCAGTTGCTCATGTGTTTCACAAAAGTCTTCAAATACTATTCAATCTTCAAAAAAAAAATCCTCTGCAGCCTATTACTCTTGATTCTCCTTGCCTGCTTGCAATAGGATTAATTCCATATGTCTAGCAATATTCTTTAATTTTTTTGTGATTGTCATTCTATTCCTATGGATTTAACGTGTGAGTGAATACTCGCAATCATCAATTAACCCTTGGAAATTTTCTTTCCGGCTCCGACATCACTCTGGATATGGGATGGTTCTTGCCCAATCTAGATTTGATCGGGTGCACCTCTAAGTCTATTCAACTTACTCATCTTTTGATCAGAGCCTCTGCTCCTGATCCTTCGTCTTGAATCCGTGACTCCTTGTACTCAAGCATCAAATTATTCAGATGTTTCTATAATTGAATGCCTTTGCATTCTTTCCTTCTTCTGATTGAGTACTGATACTCACATCAGATCCATTAAGGACCGCTGAATCCTTTGTTGGATTATTATCCGGCAGTTTCCTTCATATTCAAAATCTTGTGCGCTCTTCCTCTGATACATATTGCCTTTGATAAATTGTATTCTCTGCCTTCTCAACGATGCTCTGCCTTCGAGCTTGTGTTATTTACTCTTGGCGTTGTGGAATAGGTTCCTAAAATGCCCTGATGGGTTGAACTTATGCCTTCCATAATCCGTGGGAACCCGAGAGTTCTCACGAGTCTTACTCTTCTGGTATTTCGCCAGATAAATCCTATGCACTACAAATTCTTCGAAAACGAGGAGTGAATGAAAGGTTATCTATTGAAGAAGTGGGAGTCGACCTTGAACCTTTGTGTTCATGCCCATGGAACCGATGTAGAACTTATCATGGAAGCTGCTCATGAAATAATTATTTCTTTGGTACAAGCTCAGCTTGTATCTATGAATTGATCCTTTACAATCGTGGTTCCAACCATATTTCCTCCTTGATTCCATTTACCGGATAAGTTAAAATACTTATCCTCTGCAAATCATTCCCCCGTCCAACCTCTACTCCGACTTACCTTCCGGCATTACACCTAGTATCTGATATTGGGAAGTTTTATACTCCATAACATCATTCCTAGCCTGATCGGCTATATTTTTTTATCATGTCAACTTTTAACTGTGCTACCTGATCCTTCTTCCCGGAGCACAATTTTTGACGATGAGCTAAGCCTACATCGACTTTCCTTGTCATATCATTTTGTCTTGAATAGCAAGCATAATTTCGAGTTTGTGTCACACCCGTGGTTCCAATAACCTTTCGCTTCATCATTCCTTTGACTTGATGTCATCGCCGATCGATTACATCTTCATGAAATCTCTCGACAAATGTTTCGTGATCATCATCAACATTCTGAGCTCTTCCAGGATATCAATCGAATTCATGATGAGAAATACAATCCTTGCCACTCGATGATTTAAGTTATCATCGACAACATTCTTGCCTTCCCCAACACAAACTTGTTCACATAATTTTGGTAATACACCCTTTTTGACATGTCGATGGATTGTTGCTGAGCCCGTCGGCCACACCCTCATCTTTTCTTTGCTGAAATTGCATGACTTATTTTCTAAGTTGTTTCCGATGGATCCTTTGTGTATCTGAAGTCCGACCTTTCCCTGATGACCATGTCAACACTATCCCGAAACATGTGTGTGGTACTCCGGTCATCAACAAGAACATTGGGAGCGCAATGCTAACTATTCTTGATTAATTATCCAATCACCATTGTATGTGTAGACCTCATAAATTCCTTGCCCCTTTGTCTAACGGTTTAATACTTGGTGTCCAATCATGCTCTGCCTTTCTTTGGGAAAGTTATACTCTAATACTTGGGTATAAACATCTTTCCTTTCCATTGGTCTGATTATCATAATAATCACATATTCCTTCCCATTGTTTTGTTAACCTATCTTGTGATCCATATGTTCTAAGCAGTAATAGTTCCCGGCTTATGTAAACACCTTGGTGTACAATTGGTCAGTAAGACCTTGTTATTATTGTTGTTGACATTCCGGTAACCACCGATGGACGAGAACTTCGCCTTTTGGTCCGCCTCGTTTAATCGAGCAGGAAAATGGTTCTCTTCGTCCCTCGCCCTTGGTACCAACGTTGTTGGCGACATAATTGACAGACTATCCCCTGACATGCATTTCCCTCATGACCGTGCAAGATGTCACCACCCTTCCTGCATTTAACCCACATGGTGGGCTCATAACCCACAGTTCCACTGGATCGAAACCTGACTCTCCTGTACATCCTTAATTCCGAAGTATCCTTTGCTCTTAACCTTGTGTGTTCTCATGAGCCACCCTCTGAGAGATGATCTATTCCCAATGCTTTGAGCCCCCCTTCTCATACTCTGTTCAGGTATCGATCGTTTGTACATTCACATGAAACTTCCTATTGTACCTTCATACTTTGCTCTTGATGTTTTCTTAAGTATCGACTCGAGAGATACTTTTGTCACATTCCTGAATTGTTCACGAGATGATTAACCCTATAAAGTTTAGTCCTCCTGAAGTTACCCATCACTTCCCCACTTAAATCTCGGGACGAGATTTCTTGTAGTGGAGGAGATTTGTAACACCCCGAGATTCATGCCACAGTAATCTCCCACTTCTCATGCCATGTCATCATGATTACCTTGCTAGTTGCCACTTGTTCAAAACATCAAGTCCAAAATTCAAAAATTTCTCAAACATGAATACAAAAATGTTCATCATGTGCCAAATATTCCACAACTAATATTGGTGGTGAACCAACATTTTTGCAAAGGGTTTAACTGGCCTAAACTACTTAAAGCAGTGGCTAAAACAATAGTTTAAATGCCTTTTTACTCTATAAAAATTTCAAACTATTTCAAAAGCCTCACAGCCTTTTGTGGCAGTGCTAACTATTTCAATGTAATTATGTGGCCAAGTCCCACATTTTACAAAATCCATTTGGCAGCCCAAATATTACCATGCTTTTTCTGTAAAAAGAAAAGAGCAGAGGTAAAAGAAAAAGAAACCCCCCTGACCCCTGGGCCTTTGTCATCTGGGCGGCCCAACCCAGCAGCCCACCTCCCCCTGTCGCCTCCCTCCTCTCTGTTCACCCGACCCAGCGGCCGTGCTCGCTGGTCGCCACCGAACCCTGTCGCCGTCCCCGTCGGGGAAGGGATAAGGGCGACGTCCCCTCGATGCCTCGAGCCCTCCCGTCCACTCACCGCACCCCACTCGCGCCAGTCATTTCCCCTCGCCCGCTTCGTCTCTCCCTCGCACCCCAGATCCCCTCCCCATCGCATCCGAACGCCACGGCCACCATGGCCGCCGTCGCCCTCGTGGCCACCGGCCACCACGCGCGTATTCGCCATGACGTAGCTCCTCGCCATCATCCGCTACGCCCCCTGGTGCCATCCGCAAGAGCTCGGAGGCGCTAGAGCACCGTCACACCGCCTTCTTCAACCTCCGTCCGCCTCGGGCCGCCGCACACCGACGCCGTCTCCGGCCACCTCGACTCTTCCTCGGGCCTTCCCAGCAACGGAAGTGAGCGCCGGACCTCCGCCTCCCTCTCCCTCTCTCCTCGTGCTCTTTCCCGCGCCGTAGCTAGCTGTCGCCGCTTCCGTGCCCTGCTCGCCGCCGACGAGATCGTGGCCGTCTTTGTGGTCGACGTCGCCGCCACCTGAGGCCACCGTTGAACTCCTGGAGCTCCCAGGAGCCCAACGAGCCTGAGCACGTGCCTCCCCGTGCCCCCTAGCCGCTAGCCCGACCACCCTCATCTCCGACCGCCGCCTTGCCTCACCACCGACGGCACTCCGGCCACTCCCCGCCCGGGCCACCACCGCAGAACGATGCGGCT
>NC_041391.1:421415431-421420750 GCF_002162155.2 Triticum dicoccoides | reverse complement strand
GCTGGCCGTGCTTCCGCCATGGTTTTTGCCACCGGCGGTTAGACGCCGTCGCTCGCGCTGATGTGGCCGACCGGGGCCACCCCCCAGGGTCACTACCTGGTGGTCCCAGGGGCCCGGGCTGGCCAGTTGACCGAGGTCAACTGTGCTGACTGGGCAGGCCCCAGCCACTGACACACGGGCCCCGCCGCTTTTTCTAACTAAATTATTTTAATAATTAAAACTAATTAGTTTAGCCAATTAGGCTATGACAGGTGGGGTCCAGTAGCTAATTAACCTAGATTAGTTAGTTTATTACACTGTTAGACTAACAGAGGCTGACATGTGGGTCCCGCTGGACCCACAGGCCAGGTTTGACCTGGTCAGCCGCCCTGCTGACTGTTGACTTCTCTATGACATCATGATGACGTCATATTTCCTTTTCTGTTAATTTAAATAATTTCCGAATATTAATAAAACTTTAAAAATTCATAGAAAATAAACCGTAACTCCGATGAAAATGTTTTCTATATGTAAGTTGCTCAGAAAAATCCAACGAATCCGAATACATGGTCCGTTCATCTGTCACATGCCCCTAGCATGCTGAACATGGAACTTTCCCCCTCTTTTCCTTGTCCGGAATCCACCTAACGTCGGGAATTCACCCCCGGATGTTTCCCCCCTTCGTCTGCAACGTGTAGTACCGCGTTAGAGCACGCTTAGCGCTACGTATCGTCATGTCATGCTTAGTGTTACCTTTGTTTGCTATGTATTTACTATTTCTTCCCCCTCTTCTCTTCGGTAGACCCCGAGGCCGCTGTTACCCCGGTGATCGACTACGTCGTCGACAACAACCCCTCCTTGCCAGAGCAACCAGGCAAGCCCCCCTTTGATCATCTCGATATCGCCCATTCCATTCTCTCATGCTTCCATTAGATTTTGCTACTGTTATTGTTTGCTCCTATTCTGATGCATAGCCTGCTTTTGTATCTACTGTTGCACCTTACCTGCTTATCCTAAACTGCTTAGTATAGGTTGGTTAGTGATCCATCAGTGACCCCCACCTTGTCCTTGTTGCCCCTGCTTCATCATTGAAGACCCGATCAACGGGATTGAAGACCAGGCCCCGGCACCGCACATCACTTTCCCCTTAGTTGTTCGACACTGCTGGGTTACTATCGAGTGCCGAGGGTGAGACCTCTACAACACTTCTGATGTTAACCCTGTAGTGTAGCTATTCGGTCGTGGTCATCGAGGGTGATTCCACCTTAACCACTTCCGATATGACTCTATCGTGCAACCCCTCAAGTGTGAACCTCGGGGGTGATTCCTCTTACGTTCACCTTGATGATTACATTGAGTGGAATTCACCGGGGGTGATTCCTCGGGTTTTCCCCTTGATGTTTAAACACACAGTTACTATGGTTACTATGACTTTACACTGAACCATGTTACTAAAGACGGATCGACCCTGAGGGGTGCCCGCGCGAGCATAATTGCGAGTGATGAGGAGTCGGGTTGACCTGGAAGGTGCCCGTGAGATAATTACGAGGCGTGGCCGGGCATTCTTAGCCCTTGCCGCAAGTCCTCGAGACGGGGCAACGGGGTCACATCTTTCGTGAGTCTCTGCTTGTTACCACGCGTTCCTAATCCACTACGATTTGGATATTTGATCCGAGGGGCCTCTGGCCTGATAGCACTAACCATCACGTGGGCATAGTATGGGCGTTCTGCGTCGTATGCATCAGCCGAAGCTTAATAGACGTCAGCGACTGAGCGGCGCGCGCCGGGTTGGACTGGTAAGCACCTACCTTTTTAAGGAGGTAGCTAGGTCTCCTCACCGGCCACGTTCGCAACGTGCAGGAGTTCCTGGGGAGATGGCCCATGACCCCTGGTGGCATAGGTTTAGTCCGGCGTGCTGGCCTCTCTATTAAGCCTAGGTCGGGTTGCGGCGTATTGTTTGGCCGAGGCCGGGCATGACCCTGGAAAGTGTGTCCGGCCGGAGTTAAGCGAGCGTGGTGGGTAAGTTGGTGCACCCCTGCAGGGAAGAAAACATCTATCGATAGCCTGTCCTACGGTAACGGACACTTGGAGTTGTATCACGATCGATTCAACTAGAACTGGATACTCATGATGAGAAATGGATTGAGATGAGAATTGGATTGTGGTGATAATTGGATAGTACGGCTCTGGGATTTCTTTCTCGCAGGGAGTCGAGAAAGGATCTCTGGCCGAGGTTGATAACGCTACTACTACTTTACTTTATGCTACTCTACTCCCTCCTGTTTGCTGCAAGAGGGTGGTTTCCAGAAGATGCTATTCTTCGGTAGGACTAGGCCTTCTCTCTATTCTGGCATTTCTGCAGCCCAGTCCACATATACAACCTTCCTTTGATAATGTTGCATCTGTAGTGTAGATCCTTGCTTGCGAGTACTTTGGATGAGTACTCACGGTTGCTTTGCTCCCTCTTTTTCCCCTTTTCCATTCTTCTCGGATGACGCAACCAGATGACGGAGTCCAGGAGCCAGATGACACCTTTGACGACTGCTACTACACCGAGGGCGTCTACTACCACGTGACGAAGACCGCTGATGACCAGGAGTAGTTAGGAGGCTCCCAGGCAGGAGGCCTTGCCTTTTCGATCGTAGATGCTTTTGTGCTAGCCTTCTTAAGGCAAACTTGTTTAACTTATGTCTGTACTCAGATATTGTTGCTTCCGCTGACTCGTTTGTATTCAAGCTGATGTATTCGAGCCCTCGAGGCCCCTGGCTTGTAATATAAAGCTTGTATTATTTTAATTTGTGTCTAGAGTTGTGTTGTGATATCTTCCCGTGAGTCCTTGATCTTGATCGTACACATTTGCGTGTATGATTAGTGTACGATTGAATCGAGGGCGTCACACGCTCTTTCCGACACCTTTGGCTTGTTGGCTCCTCGGCATCTCAGCACCATCACCCTGCTGGTGTCCTTGGCTGACCGTCCATCCCGGGGCATCTCTGCTCTTGGTATGCTTCTGGAGCTGCGTCCCCTTCCAGCTCCTTGGGTTTGCCTGCGCACTACTGCTCCGGTTCCGATGGCCTTGATCTGCGCTCTTTCCAGATCCTGGCTTGTCCGGGGCTCCGGCCACCGTCACATCTTGCCGCCATTCACTCCGCTCAGCCATGCAACCTTACCCTCCTTCGGAGCTCGCAGGTCCGGCGGCGCCCTGTGCCTCCTTCTGCGTCGGGCGTGGTTCCCCTTCCTACTGTTGCAATTCCGCTGACTTCCTCTTCTTTGACTCGTGCTCTGAAAGCTTGGGATTGCTCAAAATTTTGCCAGGGCGAAATCCTGCATTCGGTGCTGGCAGCGGCGATACTTGTGGGTGTCGTTCCATTCTTGAAGGCGCTGTCATGGCCGTGATCTGTGCCCCTCTTCGAGCTTCAGGGAAAACCCTAGGTCTGGTTTTCCGGATCGGACAGCGGCGGCGGCGTCTTGGTGTCGTTCTCCTTCGTGAAGGCTTTGTCTTGGTTGCTCGCGGTGTCCTCGGTGCTGATTTCGGAGATGTTGGTCGTCTTGTTGTCGGTCGGATTGTTTCTCTAGTCGGAGAGTTTAGCTGTGTTTTTCTTTGCTTGGGTCAAGTTTCTCATGTCTCTCTATGTTGGACGCCATGTTCATGCCTCTGTATGCGTTCGTGACATGTGTTGCGCCCTATTATGTACTCATGCTATTTTTCATCTATCCATGAATGATATGCAAGCTTTGCGTATTCGCGAAAAAAAACACTTAAGAATACAAGATTGAGGCCCGGAGTATCAAGTATTCACACTAACAGTTGGGTCCCCGAGCTGCAGTAGCCAATCCTTCCTGAGGGCACAAAATGTCAAAAATGTAATCTTGGCGACGAGGTCGCAATCGAGGCTTGTCACGCAGCGACTTGCCTGCTTGGCGTTGGTGGGAGGAGCACTGCACGGTGCACTGGTGGCGAGCGACGAACACTCCCGATAATAATGGCCTCTGTCCGTCCAGCGTGCGCTTCGGCCTTTTCTTTTGCCCTTTCGTTCAACCAAGTAACGCAAACAACAACATCAAAAAGCACCGTTGACGAGAAGACTGGGAAACAGCAACGCCCACTTGAAGCCCAGTGCTCAATTATATTTCCTCCGTCATTGACCGACTTGTTCGGAGACTCGTTCAATCCTGTAGTGCTATTTGCCCTATTTCCGTGATAAGATTTTTATCAAGTGAGTTGTACAGACTTGGGCCAATTGGCTCTGCAGCATTAATTAACTTAGACCAAATATTTTACGGGAAACGCTTGTGACCGGTGCGCCGGCCGAATTTTCATCCGGATGCGAGCCACGCTGGCGCCCCAGCCCACTGAAGCCACGCCCCGCGCGAGATGTGTTTTTTGTTGGGCCCACGTGGAACACCCCTCCTCCCTTATCTTTTCTCCAACCGCACGCTTCATCCACTACCTCCAGCCGCATCCCTCTCCGTGGCCATGTATCTTCTTTTTCCCCACGCCGCTGCCGGCCATGTGCTCCGCCAAGCCGGGGGACTGCCTGACTGCTGCTGGTCGGCGGTTGCTTGCTGCTTGCGCGATGGCTGGGACGTGGTGGTCGGGAATGCTGCATCCAACTTATTTGGGACGACCGATGAAGCTGTGTTCGAGGATGCTACCACCGACGACCTTTTGTTGCTACAACCGAGCAATAGAAAGCTGCAATGGGCGGCCATGGGTTCTGCCGCCGGCGTCGTTCACTGCTACAGCCACGACGTCGCAAATTCTACAAACGGCAACTGGCCGTGCTGGAACTAGCTATGCGGTGTGCTGGAACCGGCGGAAAAAATGCTACATCAAAGAGACTAAGTGTTGGGGACCGGATGCCGGAGCTGCATCCAAAGACTTTTTTTGCTACATCCGGCATCGTTCTTTGCTGGAACCAGTCAATTGTCCGCTACAAGGTCGGCACGGCAGAAGCTTCAACCGTTTCTGAAAAAAGCTTCAACCGGCTGTGGAAAAGCTTCATCCGGCTAGAGGAAAAGCTTCAAAGTGGCATGAGGGAAAATCTGTTCACTGCGGGAAAAAAGCTTCAAGCGGCCATGAAAAAGCTTCAACCGGCAAAAGGAAAATCCACATGTGAAAAACGCTTCAACCGGGGAACGCCAATGATAGGAGCTGACGACGGCGAGAGCTACGGCCGACACCATGGTGGTGCCGCGACGGGCGAGCTACAGGCACGTCGGGGCTAGGCGGTGCAATGTGGTAGTCGTTGGACGTCTTTTCGTTGTTTTTGCTACGAGGAGCGACGGTGTCCTGCTGGAGCCGGGCGACGAGCGGCGACAAGGCGGAGGCGGCCAACT
>NC_041391.1:421389976-421415049 GCF_002162155.2 Triticum dicoccoides | reverse complement strand
AGGGCGTGGGCCAGCTGGCAAAACAGACGATCGAGGATGCGCTAATCGCGCGGCTGCGGTGCGACCGGCCCAAATTTGGGCCGGCGCACCGGCGTCTATCAGTGCCCATATTATACTGAGCATGTTGGGACTATTGTAGGCTAATATTTTTCTTCTGTAAATAAAACAATCAGTTTTGAGCTCGGAAAATACTTTATTCAAAGTACTACACCAAAGCTGCTTCGCATGACTTGATAGATTATGATTTAGTCACGGTCTTTTTTTTTTTTGCGGGGAAGTCACGGTCTTCATCAAAAGAAGCAAAGAGAGGAAAAGGAAATCCAAAAGCGTATCTCTATTCGCTGCACCAGCGTTTACGGAGTATCTTCCCAAGATGCCATCTGAATGTACGATATTGTCACTACATCACACGTCCTTGTCACCATCGCCTTGTTCCACCAACATAGGGCGATTACTCTGAGGTGGATGCCAAACATGTCGTTTACCTCTCCAACATGTTTGCCTAGAGCTAAATCCAACCCACGAAAATTTGACTAGCCCATATTTTGTCCATGATTTTGGTCAACCAAACATACCATTCGCCATTGCTACGGGTTTGTCCATTCTTAATCACTAATAATAAACATAAATAAGCTACAAAAAAATTAAATACCTTTGGATTCATCGAGTAGAACTTCAGAACACAAGTTTCCATGACTTCTAAAAATCAGGAATATGAAAAAACCATGAGTGCAATGTAATGAAATACTGAATACTACATGATTTGTATGTTCATTTGACCGTGCACAAAATAAAGTAATATTCTTCACATGCGGTAAAGTTGACAAAATTTTTCATATGAAATCTAGTACAAAGGAAAAATATGGGGAAATTTTGATGAATTGCAATCCTACAAATCAAACAACTCATGTAGGAAAAGTTACTAAAAATCAGAATCCATCAAAATTCATTTATATATAGCCTTTGAGTCAAATAGGCACCTAAAGAGAGAGCACTTTGTTGTTATGATATGATTGATGCACACCTTTTGATGTATCATGGAATTTCAACTTATTTACACCAAGATAACCAATTCATTTTTATTAGATGATCTTGATATGTTATCTATTTTAGTAGTACCGCCTTTTACAAGGCTGATTGAAAACATAAACCATGTTAGCATTCGCATGTGGTGCCAAGGTCTTCAGCAAACACAACAATCATATTGTGGGAGAGAGATGGTTTATTTTGTAATACATGTAGAAGGATTTAGGGATATGAATTGTGTCGTACTGATTTTTTTTTCTATTTTTTTCTCCAATTGTAGCTAAAAGTAAGTCATGTTTGGTAAGTTGATTAAATTCTAAGTGACACCCGGGCGACCGAAATCTTCTTTTGGTCGTGTCACCTCCACCACTAGGGAGAACCGGTGGTGGAAATATGCCCTAGAAGCAATAATATTATATTATTATATTCCTATGTTTATAATTAAGAGTTTATATTCTATGTTATAACTGTTATGATCCTGGAATGTGCAATTCAGTGTAAAGCTCATATGCACATGTGAAATGATAAATGGTAAAATCAGATTCCTAGTCTTGCCTCTAAGACTAGCTCAAGTACGATCATATTGAGCAAATGACACTTGAGCTAGTCTTAGAGGAGAGACTAGTCTTAGAATATAAACTCTTGAGCTAGTCTTAGGGGGCACTCCGGATAGGATGTTGTTAAGTGTAACAATAGTTCTAGAACAATTTTGAGAATATGACATTGGAAGAACGGTCATATTGAATCGACACAAACTTGTTTGTTATACTTTTAGATGCAATCGTCACAAGTTAATTGTTATAACACAGAGAGTTAACATGTGGTTTAATTCCTTAGACCTTGAGAGTATCGTAGTTACTTATTACAATATTGTGGACTTTGTGGTTGTTCAAACGTCATCTGTAGTACGGTGATCATAACGACAACTTACAGGTTCATCAGAAAGTTTGACAATGGACTAAATAGCTCAAGAGTGGGATTTGCTCCTCCGACGATGGAGAGATATTCTTAGGGCCCTCTCAGTGTGATGGCATTCATCATTGTCTGGCTAGACACAGATGACAAGGTTACAGGCATGCTGGAACGTGTCAACGAGAAAGAAGAACAAAACCGATGATGAGGAGACTGGTATAGTGAGAATGAGATTGACTCAAGAGGATACCGATATATCTCACCTCAGGTTTTGTAAAGTATTGCGAAGCAAAGGGAATAGCACATGATAACCAAACGTTCACTCGAATGTCATTCGCGTATTCATAGGGATCGATATGGATGTCCACGGCTCCGCTATCGGTCATTAAACGGAAGGAGTTTTCTTCATGTCTTTGTTTTACCGAATGTAGGACCTTGAAGTAAGTCTAGAGGGGGGTGATTAGACTACTTGACCAATTAAAACTTAACCTTTTCCCAATTTTAGAGTTTGGCAGATTTTAGCTACTTTAGGACAAGTCAAGCAATCATCACACAATTCAAGCAAGCATGCAAAGAGTATATAGACAGCGGAAATTAAAGCATGCAACTTGCAAGAAAGTAAAGGGAAGGGTTTGGAGGATTCAAACGCAATTGGAGACACAGATGTTTTTGGCGTGGTTCCGATAGGTGGCGCTATCGTACATCCATGTTGATGGAGACTTCAACCCACGAAGGGTAATGGCTGCGCGAGTCCACGGAGGGCTCCGCCCACCAAGGGTCCACGAAGTAGCAACCTTGTCTATCCCACCATGGCCATCGCCCATGAAGGACTTGCCTCACTAGCGGTAGATCTTCACGAAGTAGGCGATCTCCTTGCCCTTACAAACTCCTTGGTTCAACTCCACAATCTTGTCGGAGGCTCCCAAGTGACACCTAGCCAATCTAGGAGACACCACTCTCCCAGAAGTAATAAATGGTGCGTTGATGATGAAATCCTTGCTCTTGTGCTTCAAATGATAGTCTCCCCAACACTCAACTCTCTCTCATAGGTTTTGGATCTGGTGGAAAGAAGATTTGAGTGGAGAGCAACTTGGGGAAGGTTAGAGATCAAGATTCATATGGTAGGAATGGAATATCTTGGTTTGAACACATGAGTAGGTGGTTCTCTCTTAGAAATGGTAAGTTGGAAGTGTAGGTTCGTTCTGATGGCTCTCTCCACGAATGAAGAGGAGGTGGAGGGGTATATATAGCCTCCACACAAAATCTAACCGTTACACACAATTTACCAAACTCGGTGGGACCGAATCGTTAAACTCGGTCGGACCGATTTAGTAAACCTAGTGACCGTTAGTGATTTTCGGTGGGACTGCCATGCATCTCGGTGAGACCGATTTGGTTAGGGTTAGGGCATAACGTAATCTCGGTAAGACCGATTACACAAACTCGGTGAGACCGATTTGGTAATAAGCTTTCCAGAGAGTTGGTCAGGTAAACTCGGTGGGACCGATTTGCTCTTTTCGGTGAGACCGAAATGTTACAAAAAGGAAACAGAGAGTTTACATTGCAATCTCGGTGGGACCGATCGCTCACTTCGGTTAGATCGAAACGTTACGAAGGGAAACAGACAGATTACAACCCCATCTCAGTGAGACCGAGATCCCTATCGGTAAGACCGATTTGCTTAGGGTTTGTGGCAGTGGCTATGACTTTTGGAATCGGTGGCGCCGGATAGGAAGAATCGGTGTGACCGATTTTGGCTTTGGGTTTAGGTCATTTGTGGATGTGGGAAAGTAGTTGAGGGTTTTTGAGCATATCACAAAGCACATGAAGCAAGAGGCTCATTAAGCAACACCTCATCCCTCCTTGATAGTATTGGCTTTTCCTATAGACTCAGTGTGATCTTGGATCACTAAAATATAAAATGAAGAGTCTTGAGCTTTTGAGCTTGAGCCAATCCTTTGTCCTTAGTATTTTTAGGGATCCACTTTCATCATCCATGCCATGCCATTCATTGAGCTTTCCTGAAATAATAGTCTTGGAATAGCATTAGCTCAATGAGCTATATGTTGTTATGAATTACCAAAACCACCTAGGGATAGTTGCACTTTCAATCTCCCCCTTTTTGGTAATTGATGACAACATATAGCTCAAAGCTTCGACAAATGATAATAAGGTTGAATAACATCGTCGCTTTGGGAAGTATGTGATAAGCAAGAGCTCCCCCTAAATTTGTGCATGGGTTAAGATTTGCTTTGGACTGCAAATGCACAATGAATTAGGATCATGGGTTACTCTTCCATGTCACATACATCTTGGTGGAGGGCTCAAAATAATAAACATTGAATACATGCACTCATCACCAAACATAGTGAATGATCACATAAGGTAGATAGGATAATATCATCAAACATGCATAAGTGTAGCTTAGGATCAAACACATGATCATCAATGTCTCACAAGCATAGTATCTCAACCAAAAGCAAACAAAGTTTGAAAAACCACCAAATAAAGCAAGAGAGAATAAAAGCAACACACTCTCTCTCGAAGCCTATGATCTATACATTTTTCTCCCCCTTTGGCAACAAGTTACCAAAAAGTTCATAGAAAATGCATAGTGCTAGATCGACTCTCAGGCTTGATCTTCTGGTGGTGGTGTCCTGATAACTCCAAGGACGAAGGCTTCAGTTGAAGTAGAGGGTGCTGGAGTGGATGCTGGAGCTGGTTGCACTGGAACTATAGGTGCTGTGGCTGGTGCTGAAGTTGTTGCTCTAGTGTCTGTCACTGGCACTGCAACTGACCTCTGGGCTCTGGGCACTCTGGCAAACACATTTGTGGTAGTCTTGCCCTGCCTCTCCTGCATATCATCCTGCAGCTGCTCTACAACTGACTAAATCTCAGTTACTTTAACATCAAGGTCATGAAACTTGAGTTCCATGATTCTCTCAAGGCTCTCCTGATTCTGAGTGAGGGTGGCCAGTCCTTTCTCAATTCTCAGTGTAGATGCTATCAAGTAACCAAGCTGCTCCTGTTTGGTTTTCAAGAAATATTCAGATGCCTCCTCTTGAGTTGGCATCTTGGCAGCCTTCTCCTTCTTCTCCTGAGCTTGAACTGATTGTGGATCATTTTCATCCATGACAACCTCATTGTCCTCAAAGTCTGGATAAAGTGGAAAATGTTCCTTATCCAACTGATATCTCCCTCTGCCCATCTTTGAGTTGATCAATTCCTGAATCTGAGGTGCATATCCACAGCTCCTCTTCTGATCTGCTGCAGTCCTCTTGATTGTTTCAATCATCAGGCTCATGACTTTGAACTTCTGTGGCACATCAAACACATGCAGCTTGTTGATGGCATGCCCTCTGATCATGTTATGGTCACCAGACTTGGGCAACAAAGTGTGCCTCAGGATCCAATTGATGGTTGGCAACCCTGACAGCAGAAAGTGGACTGATCCAAACTTGTGAGTCTCTACTGCCTTGTCTGGGATTTCCTTGTACATGTGAGCCATTGAATTGTGATCCATCTTATTCTTTGCATAAATGTCTAGGTCATACTCATTTTCCTTGGGGGCATTTATCAGACCTGCCCATTCTTCAACAGTGGATTGGTACCTTGTACCTTCAGACATCCAAACAATTCTACCATCTGGGTAAAAATGTGTTGTGGAGTAGAACTGCATGATAAGCTCATCATTCCAGTGGGTGAACTTCTGTCCAACATAATCAGCAACTCCACAAGCAACAAAGCTTTCTTGCACTCCAGGATAGTGCTGCTCATTGTCCTTGATGTAGGTCCAGTCGATCCACCTCATGTCACAAACTATGGGCTTCTTGTCCAACAGAATTGTTTCATAGAAGTCCTGCTGTTCCTTTGTATGGAACCTGTAGTCAACAACAGTTCTTCTTCTTGAAGCATATGGATCTTCCATCCTCCACAGTCTCAGCCCTGAATCCTTCCTGATTCTCATGTCCTCAGCCACAGGATGGGCATCATTGTGGTCTGGTATCTTGGGCTTGAGCTTTCTTAAGACTTGACCTTCTTCATCTTCTTCTTCAGCAACATTGGGCATTGGGGCCTTGTTCTTCTCAGCAGCTAGAATACTCCTAGTGTTTCTCTTTAGAACTTGCTTGGCCTTGGAGGCAGCTTTGGGTGCATCCTTGGGCTTAGATGTTGCAGCCCCTGATCTGATTGCATCACCCATAAGCTTAGGTGCCTTAGGTGCTGGTGCAGCATCCTCTTCCTCTCCTTCAGAATCTCTTCTCATTGAGGGCTTTCCAAGGACCTTGGCAGTTGTGGTTCTTGCTCTCTTCCTTTTCTTGTCTTGAGCACCATCATCCTCTGACTCAGTTGTGAATGTCATAGTCTCTCCAGTAGGAACTTTCTGAGGTTTGGATTATCTTCCTTGCAGGTGCCTCTTTGGGTTGAGCCTGAGCTGGCACTTGAGTGGACTTTCTGGCCTTTGGCATTGGTGTCCTCTTGGTAGGAACTTTCTTCTTCAGACCTGGTTTAGTGCTCTGTGCAGAGCCATATTCTTTCTTGAGAACTACCTTCTTGGAAGTAGCCTCATATTCCACAGCTTTGTAATCTTCATCCTCTGAATCTGAAGTTCTTTTCCTCCTTTGCCTAGTAGCAGCCTTAGGCAAATTGCTAGGAGTACTTCTGCTCCCTTCATTTGTAGTTGAGGGACTAGTGCCCTCACTCAAGTCCATCTGCTCTTCTGACCTGTTCTGGCTATCACTCTGATCTGACATACTGCAAAAGCTGACTGCTGACCTTGTGAAGAGTTATAGATGAGATAGAATAGATGAGCATCACAAAATGCAGAGATTTTTGCAAAAGAATGATTCAAAAGTTCAGTTTTAGTTTTCCACAGAAAGCATTTTGGATCAACCGATTTTCAAACTCGGTGATACCGAAGCAGTTTTGGAACCTAAACTGATGATCTCGGTTGGACCGAGATTCAGTTCGGTGGCACCAAGACTGCTAGGGTTTCACAGAATCCTCAAATCGGTCGCACCGATTAGTAATTCCCGGTCAGACCGAGAGTCACTAGTGCAATGGCATAAGCCAAATCGGTGAGACCGATTTTTTCAACTCGGTGGGTCCGAGATGGTTTCGGCGGAAACCTAACCCTCAAAATTTGAATCTCATCTAATCTATGGATTACTTTGGCTGGATAGAAGAGTCTTAATCGTGGCAAGAATCAATAAGAGTACAATGTGCTAGGAATCAGACGTGGATAGCACAAAGATTGAGTCCATACCCTAACTTGGCGGTGCACTCGCTATGGCGGCAACGGCGGGGACGAAATCCGTTGACGACGGCGGAGACCAGCGACAGGAGGCTGCTGGCGACGAGGAGACGATCCGGAGACCTCCGATGGTAGAGCGAGCTATTGCGCGGGCAAAGGGTTTCGGAGAAATTCCCAAAAAATTTCCCGTGGCTATATATAGCCCGACCCTGTCGGTGTGACCGAGTGGAACAACTCGGTGGCACCGAGATGCATAACTGTGTACAGTTACAGCAAATCGGTGTGACCGAAAAGTTCAAATCGGTTGCACCGAGATTGAAAACTGAGATCAACTTAATGATCTCGGTAGGACCGAAATGGAGGAAACGGTCAGACCGAGAGTCACAAAGAGGTTTTGGAAGTTTAAGTCTATGACGAATCGGGGACTCCGAGTGCTCCTCACACAGAGTGGTTCGAATCTGACTTGATCAAATTTTGTGATGTAGCATGAATAGAGTTTGAGATGAGAAAAGCATAGATAGCTAAAGAAGGTTCTTAGGCATTCTTGTCCATCCACTTGGCAAAAAGAAAAGAAACCAAACAATCAAAACAACAAGTGGATGTCCTTGAATGAGTAAAATATGCACCAACATGCTCACACAATAAGATGGCAAATGAAATATGTGGCAAAGCATGCACAACCAATACTAGAATCTATCAAGCAATTGGCGATGACTAGGTCATCTATATATGAGTATATTGACTTAGGAGTCAAATGAGAACATTTGATCATAGGTCATACTCATCGTTTAAGCTCGAGTGGGGTTACCACTTTTACATAATGCATTGATGTGTTCACACCATTAGGGTTGCTTTGACTCAATTCTTAGAGTTAAGCTCCCCCTAGATGTGAGATCCCCCCTTAGAGGGATGAACTAACCTTGGGTTTTGTCGATGATGACTTCATGTAGGTGTTGAAGATGTAGATGCTCAATGTGATGTAGATCATTTGGAGCAATCCTTTGGAGTGAGTTGCACTTTCAACTTACCTACATGGGTTAGTCCCACAAGGAACAAACAAGAATATCCATAGACATAGAGTGATGCACACACAAGATGATGTCCATGAAATCATTAGGTTACCTTGTCCCTTGCCTTACCAACATGAGGGTTTGTGACTCCTTGAACTAGTGCAAGATGTGGAAGTTGATTGCACTTGTTCTTGCCATAATGATATGAGTGAAGAATGTTGGCGGAGTCACCCTCAAGAACTCTCTAGTTCTTCTTCAGGATTCACATCATCTTGATGGGAATCCTTGGAGTTGTAGTTGTACTTGATGAAGTAGAACTTGATGTAGTCTTTGGAACCCACTTGAACGAGGCTTTAGGTGCTTCTTCAAATGCATCAATCTCTTCTTGAAGCTTGTCCTTGCCTTTGTTCTTGTGGTCTTGTGGTGGAAGATCATCTTGAGCTTGTGTTCTCTTGAAGGAAGTAGATCATACTTCTCTTGTTGAGGAACAAACTTTGTCTTGGGGTATTGATCTTCTTTCCACTCAACTCCATTGGCATTGAACTTTCGTTCAAAACCAACAGCTTGATTCTTCCGGTGTCTTCCTTGCTTGCGTACAATTTCCTCAAATTGATTACTC
Source organism: Triticum dicoccoides (assembly GCF_002162155.2). NCBI lineage: Eukaryota > Viridiplantae > Streptophyta > Magnoliopsida > Poales > Poaceae > Triticum > Triticum dicoccoides. Next base: position 421,406,231 of record NC_041391.1, on the reverse strand, counting down.
CCGGCAAGGCTCTTGTAAACACCCTTCTCTATAATTCCCTTCAATAAGCTATTTTCTTGCTCAAGTGTAACTTGGCTAAGATAATCATTAGTGGAATCAAGAGAACTACTAGAAGCAACAATATTGGATTTGACATTGTTATTATAGTTACTACTAGAGGAAGTATCTTTCTTGTACTTGTTACTAGACTTGACTTGAGGCATGTAAGTAGATAAGAGTAAACGCTTGGCAATATAAGAAGAACTTTTCTTGTGGAGATCATCATTGATTTCTTTTAAGAACTCATGCTCTTGCTCAAGATTGAGCTTTTCAAAGCGTAACTTCTCATGAGCCCTTAAAAGTTCTCGATGATCTTCGAAGATAGTTTCATGAGCCAACTTAAGAGTGTTTAGTTGTTTAGTTAGAAGCTCAATCTTCTCCTTATCATTGTCATTCGTTTTATCTTGATTAGCATGATTAATTGACGTTTCATCATAGTATTCATCACTAGAGTTGTCAACAAGTAAATCATCATCCACAAGCAAGTCATCTTCATCACTATTGAAATCAACATACTCAGGATGTGTTACCTTTGGACCTTTGGCCATGAAGCATCTTCCAACTCCTTCATTTGGTGAATCAAATATATCGTAGGAGTTGGTTGACACAAGTGCTAGACTGGCAATACCTTCATCTTGAGTATATTCGGAGTCGGAGTGATAGCTTCTCTCGGAGTGATTGTCGGAGTCAGAGCCGGAAACCCATTCACCAACATGAGCTTGATGTCTTCGTTTTGTGTAGCTCCTTGATGACTTGTCCTTCCTTTCCAAATCCTTGCTTCTCCGTGAGGGTCTTCGTTCATAACGATCATCTCTACTCCTCCTCTCTCTTGGTGGTGATTCTTATTTTTTGCTTCTTCTTCTTGGAGAATCTTCTCTTCTTTTGTAGGGTGCCGTACACTCATTGGAGTAGTTTCCGGGTCTCCCACAATTGTAGCAATTGTGCTCTCGACTAGAAGATCTCTTGTCATTGTAAGACCTTGACTTGGAGCTTCTTTCTTTGCTTCTACTCTTGTAGAGTTTGTTGAAGTTCTTCACCATTAAGCTCAATTCTTCATTGAAGGTTTGTTTCTCACTTGATGATGTGGGGGATTCACTTGGGGCTTTGTAAGCACCACTTGACTTGTTGTGAAGTTCCTCCTTATCCTTGAGTGACATCTCATGAGCAACAATTCTTCCAATGACTTCCGTTGGCTTGAGTTCTTTGTAGTTTGGCATCATTTGGATCAATGTGCACACGGTATCATACTTTCCATCCAATGCTCTTAGTATTTTCTTAATGATGAATTTTTCGGTCATCTCTTCACTCCCTAAGCCGGCAATCTCATTTGTGATAAGAGCAAGCCTAGAGTACATTTCAGCGACACCTTCACCATCCTTCATTTTGAACTTGTCAAGCTGACTTTGGAGCACATCCAACTTGGATTCCTTGACGGACTCGGTACCTTCATGCATATCAATCAAAGTATCCCAAATTTCCTTTGCATTCTCAAGACGGCTGATTTTGTTGAATTCTTCGGGGCACAATCTGTTGAAGATGATATCGCATGCTTGAGCGTTGTATTGCAGCATCTTCAATTCTTCCGCATTAGCTTCACGGTTCGGTTCTCTCCCATCGAAAAATTCACCTTGCAAGCCAATACAAATAATTGCCCAAACGGCGGGGTTATTTCCGAGAATATGCATTTTCATCTTATGCTTCCAACTAGCAAAATTAGTACCATCAAAGTAAGGACCTCTACGGTGATAATTTCCCTCGCTAGACGCCATACTCTCCTAGGTTGTGAAACCAAGGCTATGACCACCAAAAGCTATGGAAATCAAAGCAAATGGAGACCAAAGCTCTGATACCACTTGTAGGACCTTGAAGTAAGTCTAGAGGGGGGGGGGGGTGATTAGACTACTTGACCAATTAAAACTTAACCTTTTCCCAATTTTAGAGTTTGGCAGATTTTAGCTACTTTAGGACAAGTCAAGCAATCATCACACAATTCAACCAAGCATGCAAAGAGTATATAGGCAGCGGAAATTAAAGCATGCAACTTGCAAGAAAGTAAAGGGAAGGGTTTGGAGGATTCAAACGCAATTGGAGACACGGATGTTTTTGGCGTGGTTATCATACATCCACGTTGATGGAGACTTTAACCCACGAAGGGTAACGGCTGCGCGAGTCCATGGAGGGCTCCACCCACAAAGGGTCCACGAAGTAGCAACCTTATCTATCCCACCATGGCCATCGCCCACGAAGGACTTGCCTCACAAGCGGTAGATCTTCACGAAGTAGGCGATCTCCTTGCCCTTACAAACTCCTTGGTTCAACTCCACAATCTTGTCCGAGGCTCCCAAGTGACACCTAGCCAATCTATGAGACACCACTCTCCAAGAAGTAACAAATGGTGCGTTGATGATGAACTCCTTGCTCTTGTGCTTAAAATGATAGTCTCCCCAACACTCAACTCTCTTTCATAGGTTTTGGATCTGGTGGAAAGAAGATTTGAGTGGAAAGCAACTTGGGGAGGGCTAGAGATCAAGATTCATATGGTAGGAATGGAATATCTTGGTCTCAACACATGAGTAGGTGGTTCTCTCTCAGAAATGGTAAGTTGGAAGTGTAGGTTCGTTCTGATGGCTCTCTCCACGAATGAAGAGGAGGTGGAGGGGTATATATAGCCTCCACACAAAATCTATCCGTTACACACAATTTACCAAACTCGGTGGGACCGAATCGTTAAACTCGGTCGGACCGATTTAGTAAACCTAGTGACCGTTAGTGATTTTCGGTGGGACTGACATGCATCTCGGTGAGACCGATCGGTTAGGGTTAGGGCATAACATAATCTCGGTAAGACCGATTACACAAACTCGGTGAGACCGATTTGGTAATAAGCTTTCCAGAGAGTTGGTCAGGTAAACTCGGTGGGACCGATTTGCTCTTTTCGGTGAGACCGAAATGTTACAAAAAGGAAACAGAGAGTTTACATTGCAATCTCGGTGGGACCGATCGCTCACTTCGGTTAGACCGAAACATTACGAAGGGAAACAGACATATTACAACCCCATCTCGGTGAGACCGAGATCCCTATAGGTAAAACCGATTTGCTTAGGGTTTGTGGCAGTGGCTATGACTTTTGGAATCGGTGGCGCCAGATAGGAAGAATCGGTGTGACCGATTTTGGCTTTGGGTTTAGGTCATTTGTGGATGTGGGAAAGTAGTTGAGGATTTTTGAGCATATCACAAAGCACATGAAGCAAGAGGCTCATTAAGCAACACCTCATCCCTCCTTGATAGTATTGGCTTTTCCTATAGACTCAATGTGATCTTGGATCACTAAAATATAAAATGAAGAGTCTTGAGCTTTTGAGCTTGAGCCAATCCTTTGTCCTTAGTATTTTGAGGGATCTACTTTCATCATCCATGCCATGCCATTCATTGAGATTTCCTGAAATAATAGTCTTGGAATAGCATTAGCTCAATGAGCTATATGTTGTTATGAATTACCAAAACCACCTAGGGATAGTTGCACTTTCACCGAACCTATAGGGTCAAAAGCTTAAGGTAATCATGATCTGCAATTTTAGTAGGATAGGAGAGATGAGGAAATATCTATGAAATAGTTTCATTGGTATTCAAAATAGTTTCAATAGGAACCGAAAGCATTTCGGGGTCATCGAAAGGGTTTTGGGGTGTACCGAGTAATACTGATAAATAATATATAGGTGGAAAATTCTTCGAGAGATGTTAAATTAATAATAAAAGGCTCTAATAATAGTTATGAGGCTTTTATATTTAATTAAATATCAACGGGCCGTAGAAAGCCAAGTGGTGGAAAGGATATTGGGCCACTTGGGCCCAACGAGGGAGGCTTCCCCTTTTCGTCAAGGAGAAGGAAAGTGGGGGGACAAATTGGAGGGGGTTTCCCCATCCTCTTGATTGTCCAAGGGGGAAGGAAACCTTCCACCCTTGTGGTGCCCCCTCCCTCTCTTCCAACCTATATAGAGGTTTTGGCACTTTTGAGATATAAGTTTTGGTGCCTCCTCTAGTTCTCTAGTTCTATTTCTAGTTGATCCAATTAGAGCTAGATCTAATCCTCTTTGGTCCTCATAATTGGAAGCCCAGTGTGATTCTAATCTTCTCTATCTAATCCTTCGGTATCGATTCGTTCTGGACGGTAGAGCGCTACTGGATCATGAAGTCCGTATGCTTGCAAAACTATGGAGAGGTTGTGCTTTCTATCTTCTGTTAGAGGGGTCGTTCATGAATGGTTTGAGTGACTTCAAGTACAATCTACACCAACTCATCCTCTATGATGCCCCGACTTAATCATGCACTAATCATACATGCAAATACGCACGATTAAGATTAGAGACTCACGGGAAGATATCACAACACAATTCCAAACACAAATTAAAGTCATACAAGCTTTATATTATAAGACAGGGGCCTCTAGGGCTCGATACATAAGCTTGAATACAAACGAGTCAGCGGAAGCAACAATATATGAGTACAAACATAGGTAAACAAGTTTGCCTTAAGAAGGCTAGCAAAAACAACAACATGGATCGAAAAGGCAAGGCCTCCCTCCTGGGAGCCTCCCATCTACTCCTGGTCATCGGCGGCCTCCACGTAGTAGTAGGCACTCACAGGGTAGTAGTAGTCATTGGTGGTGGCATCTGGCTCCTGGGATCCGTCATCTGATTGCAGCAATATGGTATAGGGGAAAAGAGGTAGCAAAGCAACCGTGAGTACTCATCCAAAGTACTCGCAAGACTTACATGAGATCTAAACTAAGTATGCATTGGTATCAAAGGAATGGGGCTATATCTTTGGACTGAACTGCAGAAATGCCAGAAGAGAAGGGAAAGCCTAGCCTATCGAAGACTAGCATATTTAAGCATCTTGCAACATTAGAAGAGTGCATATTAGCATAATATAAAAAGCAAGTATCTTGTAGTAATGGCGAGAGATTCTTTCTCGACTCCCTACGAGAAAGCAATCCCGGAGCCATCATATCCATTTCACATCTCCAGTATCTAGTTCTAGTTGTATCGATCGGGATACAACTCCGAGCGTCATTATCATGGACACCGGCTATTCGAAAAGATTAACTTCCCCGCAGGGGTGCACAAGCTTACCCAACACGCTCGATTAACTCCAGCTGAACACACTTTCCTGGGTCATGCCCAGCCTCAGCTGATCTACACATCATAGTCCTATCTAGGCTCAATAGATAGGCCAACACGTCGGTCTACATCCTAAATGCGAAGGGGTCATGGGCCAACCATCCTTTGTAATCATGCGCGTTGCGAACGCGGCCTGGAGCAGACCCACCCCCTTAATACAAGCGCAGGTGGTTCTCGTCCAACCTGGCGCGCGCCGCTAAACCGCTAATGTTAGTGAGCTTTCGGAAGAATCGTATGACGCAGAGTGCCCATACTTATTCTCGCGTGGTGGTCAGCGCGAAAATGCTAGAGGCCTACTCGGATCACATATCCAAACCGTTAGTGTATTGGGAGTGCACGGAGACCATCAATGATCCACGTATGTGGTCCCGTCAGCCCGTATCACACACTTACGACAAGGGCTAAGATTGCCCGGCCGTGCCGCGTAATTATCTTGCGGGTACCCTCCATGTCAACTCGACTCTGTATCTCTCGCAGGTACCCTCACCGTCAACCCGACTTCACATTTCTCGCGGGTACCCCTCGGGGCCGATCCGATTTCAACATGGTTGTGGGGTAAATTCAAAGCAACTATGTGTCTATAACATCAAGGGGGAAATACGAGGAATCACCCTTGATGGATTCCCACTTGATGTAACCGTCAAGGTGAACTTGGAGGAATCACTCTCGAAGGGTTCACACTTGAGGTGTTACACGACAGAGTCGTCATTGGGAATGGTGTGGAAGGAATCACCCTTCATAATCCATGATCGATTAGCTACACTACAGAGATATCATCAAGAGTACGTTACTAGGTATCACCCTCGGCACTCGATAGTACCTCTGCATAGTCGTACAACTAAGGGGGGGGTGTGATGAGGTCTCGGTCTCTGGACGTCGATCACGTTGACCGAGTCATCGAATATAAAGCGGGGGCAATAGGGACAAGGTGAGGGGTCACTGGTGGATCACTAACCAACCTATACCAAGCATATAGGATAACATGTAAGGTATCAATAGCAGGTTACAAAAGCAGACTATGCATCAGAATAGGAACAAACTAACAACAGTAGCAAAATCTAATGCAAGCATGGTTGACCGCCCAGTCAGCAGTCAACGCTCAGTGGAAACGGGTGAATAGTGAATGGTGGGACCCATATGTCATTGACACTAATTATTTAACAGTGGTTATTTACTTAGCTTAATTAGTGGTGTGGAATAAATTACTCCATTTAAGCTAATCCTAATGGTAGTGGGCCCTGATAACCCACAAGTATAGGGGATCGCAACAGTTTTCGAGGGTAGAGTATTCAATCCAAATTTATTGACTCGACACAAGGGGATCCAAAGAGTATTCTCAAGTATTAGCAGCTGAGTTGTCAATTCAACCACACCTGGAAGACTTAGGTTTAATCTTTCCCCAGCCCCTTTTCATCAATGGACTCCTGACATCTACGAAGGAGTGTGGTTCGTTCGACAAATTCCTACCTCTATATCTATATCTGAGGTGTTTGGGTTTTACAAAACTCCATAGACATGCAGAAGAGAAATGCTATTCCCAGTCCGACCAAGATAGAACCTTTACCAAGATTTTATTGTGGTATGGAAGTAACTGTAATGGTGGCAAAAGTAATAGTAGCAGTTTTGTAGCAATCATAACAGTGGCAACAGAAAAGTAACTAAGCAAAGATCAATATGTGAAAAGCTCGTAGGCAATGGATCAATGATGGATAATTATGTCGAATGGCATTCATCATGCAACAGTTATAACCTAGCCTGACACAAAACTAGCTCCATTTCATCAATATAATGTAGACATGTATTCTGAATATAGTCATACGTGCTTATGGAAAAGAACTTGCATGACATCTTTTGTCCTACCCTCCCATGGCAGCGGGGTCCTAATGGAAACTAAGGGATATTAATGCCTCCTTTTAATAGAGAACCAGACCAAAGCATTAGCACTTAGTGAATACATGAACTCCTCAAACTACATTCATCGCCGGGAAGTGTCCTGACTATTGTCACTCTGGGGTTGCCGGATCATGACACGTAGTAGGTGACTACAACTTGCAAGATAGGATCAAGAACACAAATATATTCATGGAAACATAAAGGGTTCACATCTGAATTCATGGCACTCGGGCCCTAGTGACAAGCATTAAGCATAGCAAAGTCATAGCAACATCAATCTCAGAACATAGTGGATACTAGGGATCGAACCCTAACAAAACTAACTCAATTACATCATAAATCTCATCCAACCCATCACCGTCCAGCAAGACTGCGATGGAATTACTCATGCACGGTGGTGAGCATCATGAAATTGGTGATGGAGCATGGTTGATGATGACGACGACGACGGATTCTCCTCTCTGGAGCCCCGTACAGACTCCAGATCTGCCCTCCCGATGAAGAACAGGAGGCAGCGGCGGCTCCATATCGTAAAACGCGATGAATCCTTCTCTCTGATTTTTTTGTCCCCGAACGTGAATATATGGAGTTGGAGTTGAGGTCGATGGAGGTCTAGGGGACCCACAAGGCAGCGGGCACGCCCTCCACCCTTGTGGACAGCTGGTGGGCCCCCCTCGGTTGATTCTTTTGCCAATATTTTTTATTTATTCCAAAAATATTCTATGTGAAGTTTTAGGTCATTCTAAGAACTTTTATTTCTGCAAAAAAATAACACCATGGCAATTCTGCTGAAAACAACGTCAGTCCGGGTTAGTTCCATTCAAATCATGCAAATTAGAGTCTAAAACAAGGGCAAAGGAGTTTGGGAAAGTAGATACGATGGAGATGTATCAACTCCCCCAAGCTTAACCCATTGCTTGTCCTCAAGCAATTCAGTTGACAAACTGAAAGTGATAAAGAAAAACTTTTACAAACTCTGTTTGATCTTGTTGTTGCAAATATGTATAGCCAGCATTCGGGGTTTCATCAAAGATTATGAACTAACCATATTCACAATAACATTTAGGTGTCACATTTACTCATATCAATAGCATAATCAACTAGCGAGCAATAATAATAAATCTCGGATGACAACACTTTTTCAAAACAATCATGATATGATATAACAAGATGGTATCTTGCTAGCCCTTTCTGAGACCGCAAAACATAAATGTAGAGCACCCTTGATGATCAAGGACTGACTAGACATTGTAATTCATGGTAAAAGAGATCCAGTCACAATCATACTCAATATCAATTAATAAAAATGCATACAAATGACAGTGGTGCTCTCTAACTGGTGCTTTTTATAAGAGGATGATCACTCAACAATAAAAGTAAATAGATAGGCCCTTTGCAGAGGGAAGCAGGGATTTGCAGAGGTGCCAGAGCTCGAGCTTTTAAAACAGAGGTAAATAATATTTCGAGCGGTATTCTTTCATTGTCAGCATAACAACCAAGAGATCTCGGTATCTTCCATACTATATACATTATAGGCGGTTCCCAAACAGAATGGTAAAGTTTTTACTCCCCCACCACCAACAAGCACATTCCATGACTGGTCCAGAACCATGGGTAACGTCCAACTAACAACAATCCTGGGGGAGTTTTGTTTGAAGTTATATTTTGATTTGATTTGAGCGTGGATCCGGGCATCCTTAATACCAGCCATTTTCTCGTGAATGACGAGCGGAGTCCACTCATCGTGAGAATAACCCACCTAGCATGGAAGATACTGACAGCCCCCGGCCGCTACATGAGCGATTCAGGCATACAAAACAGATTATCATTTTAAGGTTTAGAGTTTGGCACATGCAAATTTACTTGGAATGGTAGGTAAATACCGCATATAGGTAGGTATTGTGGACTCATATGGAACAACTTTGGGTTAATGGAAGTGGATGCACAAGCAGTATTCCCGCTTAGTACAAGTGAAGGCTAGCAAGAGATTGAGGAGCGACCAACTAGAGAGCGACAACAGTCATCAACATGCATTGAGATTAACCAACAATGAGTGCAAGCATGAGTAGGATATAAATCACCATGAACATAAATATCATGGAGGCTATGTTGATTTTGTTTCAATTACATGCGTGAACATGTGCCAAGTCAAGCCACTCGAATCATTCAAAGGAGGATACCATCCTATCATACTACATCACAACCATTTTAAAAGCATGTTGGCATGCAAGGTAAACCATTATAAACTCCTAGCTAATTAAGCACGGAAGGAGTAACTATTATCTCTAATTGCCATTGCAAACATGTTTCATTCATAATAGGTTGAATCGGGAACTATGAAGTAATCATATTTACAAAAACAAGACAGGTCGAGTTCATACCAGCTTTTCCTCATCTCAATCATTTCATAGAAATTATTGGGAAACATAGCATGCAATTTCAAAAAAAATTCCTACGATCACGCAAGATCTATCTAGGAGATGCATAGCAACGAGAGGGGAGAGTGTGTCCACGTACCCTCGTAGACCGAAAGCGGAAGCGTTAGTTAACGCGGTTGATGTAGTCGAACGTCTTCACGATCCAACCGATTCAAGTACCAAACGTACAACACCTCCATGCTCAGCACACGTTCAGCTCGATGACATCCCTCGAACTCTTGATCCAGCAGAGGGTCGAGGGAGAGTTTCACCAACATGATGGCGTGGTGACGGTGTTGATGATGTGATCTGCGCAGGGCTTGGCCTAAGCACTATGACGCTATGACCGGAGGAGTAAACTGTGGAGGGGGCACCACACACGGCAAAGAGAACAATTGATGTGCCTTTGGGGTGCCCCCTGCCCACGTATATAAAGGAGGGGAGAAGGGGGCGGCCGGCCTAGAGGGGGCACGCCAAGGGGGGACACCATGTTCAAGTAGAGGGTACAATGGGTTGCGGGAGAGTGGACCGCTGAATATAGAAGGGGGGAAGGTGATGGAAATGTTGGTGAAGATGGCGGAAGTGTTGGTGTAGATCGCGGTGATGATGATGGCCCCCGGCGGCGTTCCGGCACCACCGGAAGCAAGGGGGAGAGAGCCCCCCTTCTTCTTCTTCTTCCTTGACCTTCTCCCTAGATGGGAGATGGGTTTCCCCTCTGGTCCTTGGCTCCCATGGCATGGGAGGGGCGAGAGCCCCTCCGAGATTGGACCTGTCTCTCTGTCTCTCTCTATTTCCACGTTCTCAGATCCTGCCCTTTCACCGTTTCTTATATACCTGGAGATCCGTAACTCCTATTGGATTGAAACCTTCGCCCAGATTTTTCTCCAAAAATTAGCTTTCTTGCGGCAAAAGAAGAGCGTTAACCACCTTAGGGTATACCCACGAGGGTCAGGGGCGCGCCTGCCCTCCTGGCGCGCCCTCCTGCCTCGTGGCCCCCTCGGGCACTGTCTCGCATTGGTTTTTCTTCACAAAAATCATAAATATTCCAAAAATGACCTCCGTCCGTTTTTATCCCATTTGGACTCCGTTTGATATGGGGTTTCTGCGAAACATAAAACATGCAACAAACAGGAACTGGCACTGGGCACAAACAGGAACTGGCACTGCGAAACATAAAACATGCAACAAACAACAACAAAAATAATATAAAAAGTTTCCAAAAGTATATGAAAGTTGAATAATATTAGCATGGAACAATAAAAAATTATAGATATCACGGAGACGTATCAGAAACCAAGTGCGAGGAATAACTTTGGAAATAGGGGTGTACGGGAGAGTCGGGTTTCGATCCTGTGGAATGAAAACCCAGAAGTATAGGGGATTATTTTTAGCCTCTGTTGATAAGTAAGAGTGACGAACCCAACGAGGAGCTAAAGGCAGAACAAATATTCCCTCAAGTTCTATCGACCACCGATACAACTCTACACATGCTTAACGTTTGCTTTACCTAGAACAAGTATGAAACTAGAAGTACTTTGTAGGTGTTTTTGGATAGGTTTGCAAGATAATAAAGAGCACGGAAATAAAAAGTAGGGGTTGTTTAGATGAAGACACCACTAAGTTAGTTTGAGTAGAGAGCTTTTTTTCACAAGAAAGTTTTTTATCCCTAGGCAATCGATAATTAGACCGTAATCACTATTGCAATTTTATATGAGGGAGAGGCATACGCTAGCATACTTTCTCTTCTTGGATCATATGCACTTATGATTGGAACTCTAGCAAGCATCCGCAACTACTAAAGATCATTAAGGTAAAACCCAACCATAGCATTAAAGCATCAAGTCCCCTTTATCCCATACGCAACAACCACCTTACTCGGGTTTATGCTAACATACTTTCTCTTCTTGACTACGTTACTAGACCGGTAATCACTATTGCAATTAAATAATCAATAAAGTAAATATAGCGAGTGTGGAAAAGTGGTGGTAGAATTTGTGAAATTGTCCCTAAGCAATTGACTACGTTACTAGACCGGTAATCACTATTGCAATTCTATTTGAGGGAGAGGCATAAGCTAACATACTTTCTCTTCTCGGATCATATGCACTTGTGATTGGGACTCTAGCAAGCATCCGCAACTACTAAACATCATTAAGGTAAAACCCAACAATAGCATTATAAGGCATCAAGTCCTCTTTAATCCCATACACAAACAACCTACTTACTCGGGTCTGTGCTTCTATCACTCACGCCACCCACCATAAGAAAATCATGAACATATTGCAAACCCTACAACAGGGATCCCTCATGCTTGCACGACACGGAGAGCACCATAGGACAACACCAATAATAAAACATGCAACTCAAACCAATCACGATCATCAATGAACCCATAGGACAAAACGGATCTACTCAAACATCATAGGATAGCCATACATCATTCGGAAAAAATATATAGTGTTGAGCACCATGTTCAATTAGAGATTACAGCAGGGAGAAGAGGTGTTACACTGCTGCATAGAGGGGGAGAGAGTTGGTGATGATGATGGTGAAGTTGTTGGTGTAGACCTCCGTCAAGATGATGGCCCCGGCGGCGTTCCGGCGCCACCGGGAGAGAGGGGAGAGAGCCCCCCTTCTTCTTCTTTCTTGACCTTCCCCCTATTGGAAATATGCCCTAGAGGCAATAATAAATTAGTTATTATTATATTTCCTTGTTCATGATAATCGTTTATTATCCATGCTATAATTGTATTGATAGGAAACTCAGATACATGTGTGGATACATAGACAACACCATGTCCCTAGTAAGCCTCTAATTGACTAGCTCGTTGATCAATAGATGGTTACGGTTTCCTGACCATGGACATTGGATGTCGTTGATAACGGGATCACATCATTAGGAGAATGATGTGATGGACAAGACCCAATCCTAAGCCTAGCACAAAGATTGTAGTTCGTATGCTAAAGCTTTTCTAATGTCAAGTATCATTTCCTTAGACCAGGAGATTGTGCAACTCCCGGATACCGTAGGAATGCTTTGGGTGTACCAAACGTCACAACGTAACTGGGTGGCTATAAAGGTGCACTACAGGTATCTCCAAAAGTGTCTGTTGGGTTGGCACGAATCGAGACTGGGATTTGTCACTTCGTGTGACGGAGAGGTATCTCTGGGCCCACTCGGTAGGACATCATCACAATGTGCACAATGTGATCAAATAGTTGATCGTGGGATGATGTGTTACGGAACGAGTAAAGAGACTTGCCGGTAACGAGATTGAACAAGGTATCGGCATACCGACGATCGAATCTCGGGCAAGTACTATACCGTTAGACAAAGGGAATTGTATACGAGATTGATTGAGTCCTTGACATCATGGTTCATCCGATGAGATCACCGTGGAATATGTGAGAGCCAACATGGGTATCCAGATCCCGCTGTTGGTTATTGACCGGAGAACGTCTCGGTCATGTCTGCATGGTTCCCGAACCCGTAGGGTCTACACACTTAAGGTTCGATGCCGCTAGGGTTATAAAGGATGTTTGTACGTGGTTACCAAATGTTGTTTGGAGTCCCGGATGAGATCCCGGACGTCACGAGGAGTTCCAGAATGGTCCAGAGGTAAAGATTTATATATGGAAAGTTGTTGTTCGGGTTCCGGGAAAAGTTTGGGTTTTTCCGGTATTGTACCGGGAAGCTTTCAGAAGGTTCCGGAGGATTCCGGAGGGGTCCGGAGGTCCGGAAATTGTTCCACCACGTCAAATGCAGTAGCATGGGCTGTAAGGGGGCGCCCTAGCCTTAATGGGCCAGGGGCACCAGCCCCCCAAGGCCCATGCGCATGGGAAGGGGGAAATCCTAAGGGGGAGGGCCTCCACTTGACTTGGGAGGCACTCCTCCCCCCTTGGCCGCCACCCCCAACCCTAGATGGGATCTAGGGGGGCCGGCCCCCTCTTCCCCCTATAAATAGTGGAGGGGTGGGAGGGCAGCCGCACCCCAAGTTCTGGCGCAGCCCTTCCCCTCTCCCAAGTACTCCTCCTCTCCTGCGGTGCTTGGCGAAGCCCTGCAGGATTGCCACGCTCCTCCATCACCACCACGCCGTTGTGCTGCTGCTGGATGGAGTCTTCCTCAACCTCTCCCTCTCTCCTTGCTGGATCAAGGCATGGGAGACGTCACCGGGCTGTACGTGTGTTGAACGCGGAGGTGCCGTCCGTTCGGCACTAGGATCTCCGGTGATTTGGATCACGACGAGTACGACTCCTTCAACCTCGTTCTCTTGAACGCTTCCGCTTAGCGATCTACAAGGGTATGCAGATGCACTCTCCTTCCCCTCGTTGCTAGATTACTCCATAGATTGATCTTGGTGTTGCGTAGAAATTTTTTGAATTTCTGCTACGTTCCCCAACAGTGGCATCATGAGCTAGGTCTATTGCGTAGATTCTTTGCACGAGTAGAACACAAAGTAGTTGTGGGCGTTGATTTTGTTCAATATGCTTACCGTTACTAGTCCAATCTTGTTTCGATGGTATTGTGGGATGAAGCGGGCCGGACCGACCTTACACGTACTCTTACGTGAGACAGGTTCCACCAACTAACATGCACTTGTTGCATAAGGTGGCTAGCGGGTGCCAGTCTCTCCCACTTTAGTCGGATCAGATTCGATGAAAAGGGTCCTTATGAAGGGTAAATAGCAATTGGCATATCACGTTGTGGCTTTTGCGTAGGTAAGAAACGTTCTTGCTAGAAACCCATAGCATCCACGTAAAACATGTAAACAACAATTAGAGGACGTCTAACTTGTTTTTGCAGGGTATGCTATGTGATGTGATATGGCCAAGAAGAATGTGATGAATGATATGTGATGTATGAGATTGATCATGTTCTTGTAATAGGAATCACGACTTGCATGTAGATGAGTATGACAACCGGCAGGAGCCATAGGAGTTGTCTTAATTTATTGTATGACCTGCGTGTCATTAAACAACGCCATGTAATTACTTTACTTTATTGCTAACCGGTAGCCATAGTAGTAGAAGTAATAGTTGGCGAGACAGCTTCATGAAGACACGATGATGGAGATCATGATGATGGAGATCATGGTGTCATGCCGGTGACGATGATGATCATGGAGCCCCAAAGATGGAGATCAAAAGGAGCAAAATGATATTGGCCATATCACGTCACTATTTGATTGCATGTGATGTTTATCATGTTTATGCATCTTATTTTCTTAGAACGACGGTAGTAAATAAGATGATCCCTCATTAAAATTTCAAGAAAGTGTTCCCCCTAACTGTGCACCATTGCGAAAGTTCGTCGTTTCGAAGCACCAAGTGATGATCGGGTGTGATAGATTCTTACGTTCACATACAACGGGTGTAAGCCAGATTTACACACGCGAAACACTTAGGTTGACTTGACGAGCCTAGCATGTACAGACATGGCCTCGGAACACAAGAGACCAAAAGGTCGAGCATGAGTCGTATAGTAGATACGATCAACATGAAGATGTTCACCGATGATGACTAGTCCATCTCACGTGATGATCGGACACGGCCTAGTTGACTCGAATCATGTAATCACTTAGATGACCAGAGGGATGTCTATCTAAGTGGGAGTTCATAAGATGAACTTAATTATCCTGAACATAGTCAAAAGATCTTTGCAAATTATGTCGTAAGCTCGCGCTTTAGTTCCACTGTTTAGATATGTTCCTCGAGAAAATATAGTTGAAAGTTGACAGTAGAGATTATGCGGGCAGTAGAAAGCTTATGTCCTTAATGCACCGCTCTGTGTGCTGAACCCCAAACGTCGTTTGTGGATGTTGCGAACATCGGACATACACGTTTTGATAACTACGTGATAGTTCAGTTAAACGGTTTAGAGTTGAGGCACCAAAGACGTTTTCAAAACGTCGCGGAACATATGAGATGTTTCGAGGGCTGAAATTGGGATTTCAGGCTCGTGCCCACGTCAACAGGTATGAGACCTCCGACAATTTTCTTAGCCTGCAAACTAAGGGAGAAAAGCTCAATCATTGAGCTTGTGCTCAGATTGTCTGAGTGCGACAATCACTTGAATCGAGTGGGAGTTGATCTTCCAGAAATAGTGATGTTTCTCCAAAGTCATTGCCACCAAGCTGCTAGAGCTTCGTGATTGTAACATCCCAAATTTTCAATTTGGAATGTTATACATTAAATCATCATGCATTACATATTTTCTTGCATTTGCCGATCCTAGAAATTTCACGCAACTCAAGGACCCTCGGAGAGAGTTGGAGATTTCGAAATTTTCATATTTGAGTTTCCTCGAGTTATGAAAAGAGGATCATTTGATTTTATTTATTTCATCCTCAAATAATTTTCCAATATCAAAAATATGAGAGGGAATAATATGACTTTCCCAAAAAATAGGAAAAATGAAGATTTAATAAATAAATCAAATTTTGGATTTTTCCGGAGTTTATTTGCCTTAGGGAAAAAATGCGTGTTTTCAAAAATTGCATTTAGGCCCCGAGTAAAAGTTCATTTTGTTCGACTCATTTTTAGGAGTCGAGGAAAATTTACTTTGTAATTTTTGGAGTTCGTTTAGATTTTCTTTTCCTTATTTTTCTTTCTTTCTGCGTACTTATTTTAAAAAAAACCCGCAGCGCCCGACTGGGCCAAGGGCCCAGCCGAGCCGGCCCAGCCGCGCCCCCTCCCACGCCCGCGCGCCGCCGCGCCGCCGCCGCC